>NW_027272329.1:180000-240000 GCF_040938485.1 Diadema antillarum | reverse complement strand
TGTAACAGACATATCGCAGGTTACAGGCAATAGTGTAAACCAAGCGGCTCAAAGCTAAATCCGCGAAGCAAATATTACTGTAGGAAATATGATTTACCATCTCTAATTTGTCAGCTATTTTTGCTGTCAACAAAATATCTATTATTGAGTTAATATATTTCTTTTTTTATTTCTGTTCTGCATACAAAAAAGAGAGAAAAGGTTTTTATTGTTTGAATCACCTATTAACACGTTAGACATTGCACTGTAGACTCACTTGAGCAAGCTTAAAAACTGCATGGATAATCATCATTTTCACCATTACTATTATCAAAACTAGTATTGTTACAATAATGATAATAATTATAATGATGATGATGATGATGATGATGATGATGATGATTATGATGATGATGATGAGTAGTAGTAGTAGTAGTAGTAGTAGTAGTAGTAGTAGTAGTAGTAGTAGTAGTAGTATCATTATCCTTTTGTGCATTTTCAAGTGATTTCATGGAATATCCCATAAAATTTTTACAAAAGGAAGACAGCATGATTACATTCATCGCACAAGGTAATCATCCATACAAGGTAGGTCATCTGTCGGACAAAATAGGCATCAATAAACAAGCTGAAACTCATTCGAACTGCAGAGTCCCTAGTGATCATTGTGTTGTACCACTGTCTTCATCTATTCTGAGAAATGTTTATTCATACTCCATGCATGCCTAGAAGCAAAAGTGATCAGACTTACCCCCTAAGAAGAGGAAGGCATACTGCATACTAATGGCCATTTTGTCGCCCAGTCCTTCTTTCACCTTTATCATATCGCTGCAGGGGGTATAGAGGGCAGACATAATTATTGAAAGTAGTTTGCAAACATAATAGTAAACATTTATAGTAAACGCGACCTATCTACCATAGAAAGAAATTTCTCTACAACCATGCGGGTATATTCTCCTTTAAAGGCCCATTCATTCAAGTAAGCGAGCAAAAGGCACAAGCACACCGCGGCTTAACAGTGAGGGGCATTGAACAACGCTTATAACACCAGGCAGGTTAACTCGATTTAAATCAAGTTGCTCACGTCGTGGTGTAACTAATTAGAAGCACTGACGTTAACTGACGCACTTCTTTATAATATAACTTCTGTAAAATTAGGGAGGTCACAAGGCAACCGCTGTGCTATTTGAAATAATTAGCCTTGTCGAGAAAGGGGAGAAACCAAGAACAAAACAAAGCAGAAAAACAATAAATCATAACTAAAGCCCATCAGACTCGGTGGAAATAATGTGTGGATTAAAGCCAATAATGAGACTTGAGAGGGTATGACGTCATCTCCATGTAAAATGCTTCTTACTGATATAAATGTATCAACATTGACTCTAACTCATAAGATATGAAAAGATAGAAATTCTATAACTTCCTTATTTCATGTCCAATTTTTGATGAAACATCCACCATGTTATTTGTTTACTTTTACTCTATTCATTAGACCCCGTAGAGGGCATGGTGTGGCATTGCATCGTCAAGAAAACGAGTTGACTGTCCAGTTTCGATGGGACCATACTGCATGCAGTGACAGCGATTCGCTGCAACAAGAGGTAAACAAGTCACTTACTCGGCCAGCCGTGACGTCAGCTCGCCGCTCTTGTGAACGTCGAACCACTTGATCTCTTGATGCAAGATGGCGTCGAAAAACGCGGTTCGAATCTTGTAGATCTGCCGCTCGCAGGCTAAAGTCCACATAGATGTCTGAAATTACAAGGTGTAATTCATGGAATACATGTATATTATGTGTGAAACGTGCAGTTCTGTGATATCAGTTATAAGTATCAGCTTCTTACAATATTTCTCTTTACAGATGAAAGTAAAAACAAACTTATATTTGAGTACCCAAAAGTTGGCAGTTCCACTTCTGCGAGCATCATGAATAGACTAGTATTAGCCAATAAAATATGAATGCATAGATAACTAGACAAGAGAAAGATAGATAGACAGATAGATAGATAGATAGAGATGACTGACTGAATTGATTAATCAATTGACGATTAGATAGACAACTAAATGAATAAAGGTACATCATAAATGAATGAAAATGTATAATTTCCCACAAAATAATCACTCACGTTACATGATGCCGTGGTTGTTGCATCACTAGGGATAACTAATGACAGATTAAAATGTTGATACATTGAAAATAATTCCCGTGTATTCTTGATAAGATAATCAGAGAAAATTATTTCATGAGAAAAAGAAATACTAAAATGCGTGCGATCTTCATGAGCAATAATGTGATGGAATAATATTAGTTACCCCCTGCTTGTTCACGAAATACGGGCAAATATCTACGGTCTGGTGCCATATTCCATGAGGCCGAAGGCCGAATGGAATATGGCACCAGACCGTAGATATTTCCCGTATTTCGTAAGAACAAGCAGGGGGTAACGATTTTATCTTTTAGTGTAAGTGCTAACCTTCTTCTCGCTGATTTCCCCTCATGAATGATGTTGAAATCGCCGGCTGTCAGCCATGACCATGTTGACTTAGGCCTACGTCTCGCGAGCTGATTACTGTATGCGCGCATACAATGTACAAATACGTACAAGCCATAAGATACTGCAGTAGCCAGATACGTAAGTTGTTGTCGTTTATCAAGCGTCTAGTGGTCTCAGGTTATGTGCGTAATACGCTTGAGGACCACGCGCTGTCCATTTGTGTTGTACAGGATTAGCGCGCACTTTCCTATAAGCGTCTTTGGTACACGCGCAGCTAGCTGTGTAATATGACGTCATATCACGGAATACGGAATATATTCAGTGGTGGATTTAGCGCATGCGCACAATATGACCTTATCACGGAATACGGGATATATCAAAGAGATTTTCCGCAGTGACTGCTAGAGTGCGGAGTCTTCATACGCCCTGTACTATTGTTGTGTGAGCGCAAGGAGCACTGGATGGCAACGAAGCGGTAGGCTCACCCCTCGTGCTAACACGCTAGCAAACGAGCAACCGAGGAGCAGCCAAAATCAAGTGCGTACTCGCGTAAAAGTTCAGAAGTTCGCGTAATACGCGCTGTAGAAATGTATACTTAGTACGCAAAGTCCGCCATTTTTAAGTGGAACAATGGCGGCCCCCATGAAATCACTGACTCCATTGTAGAGTCCGCCCTCTAGTGGTGGGGAGGAGAAAAATCTCTTTGGGATATATTCAGTGGTTGATTGACCAATGAGATTACAGAATTCACGATCACTAAAAGATATTATACAACGTCCAATTAGATCCTTGTAATTTGATTGGAGGATTGTTGGTGACGTAATATTAAATAAGTACTCCATTCAACGCGCCGTGCAATTTTGGTTCTATTTTTGCGTGCAACTTGGTTCGATTTTTTCGTTCTATTCCACGGTTCGAGAAATTGCTCGGTACTGCGTGTACTGTGTGTTGCGTATTGAGGATCGCATGCAGCTAGCGCAGGTACGTGTGCGGTACATGCATGCGCGTACATAGGCCTACGTAGTGCTAGTGTACGTGTATGAGCGCTAGTATAGCTGTGACCTGTATCTACACTGATTGCACAAGCCAGAAAGAGAATCGCAGTGGATCCACATGTAAGTATAGCTATATTTTTCATACATATATAGACTTCTAGGCCTACTTAGACCAAAAAGATCTACTTGGACGTTGTATAAATCAAACAGTGTATTGCCTTTACTCGTGCAATGGAACGAGATTTCGCACTCGGTGAAAGATGAGGCGCACTATTCAACTCGGCTTCGCCTCGTTGAATAGAGCGCCTCTATCTTTCACCTCGTGCGAAATCTCGTACCATTGCACTCGTGACCATTCACTATTTGTATATTATTAGTTACCCCCTGCTTGTTCACGAAATACGGGCAAATATCTACGGTCTGGTGCCATATTCCATGAGGCCGAAGGCCGAATGGAATATGGCACCAGACCGTAGATATTTCCCGTATTTCGTAAGAACAAGCAGGGGGTAACGATTTTATCTTTTAGTGTAAGTGCTAACCTTCTTCTCGCTGATTTCCTCTCGTGAATGATGTTGAAATCGCCGGCTGTCAGCCATGACCATGTTGACTTAGGCCTACGTCTCGTGAGCTGATTACTGCATGCGATGCGCGCATATACGTACACGTACGTACAAGCCATAAGATACTGCAGTGCAGTTACTGTAGCCAGATAAGTTGCTGTTGTTTATCAAGCGTCTAGTGGTGTCAGGTTATGTGCGCAATACGCTTGAGGACCGCGCGCTGTCCATTTGTTTTGTACAGGATTAGCGCGCACTTTCCTATAAGCGTCTTTGGTACACGCGCAGCTGGCTGTGTAATACAGTATCATGACGTCATATCCACGGAATACGGGATATATTCAGTGGTTGATTGACCAATGAGATTACAGAATTCACGATCACTAAAAGATAAATACAATAATGGTTATTAGAAGATATATCACGGCGTTTGCTCTCACCTGCAAATACCCCATGGCTAGGGATCCGAATGCAATGTAGGTAAAGATCAGGGCGTATTCTGCCATCTGGTTGTCGAACTCTCTGACGGGGTCGTAGTTCGGGTCCGGGGTCGTCATATCAGTCTCGTTGGTCGTAGCGTTCGCCCCGAACTGGACGAACTCGTCGACGAGGTTGCCGAAGAAAATGTTGAGCACAGGCCATGCGGCACCGTGCACCATCGCGGCCAGCGAGCCGATGAAAATGAGAAGTCCATCCAGCGGTGTCGCGTAGCGATACTGGAATGCGCATGTTTGGCATGATCAAGAAGAGTAGCTATAAAATGGAATCTCTCGACGTGTTTTAACACTTTTCTTTATCAATGATTGTGCGTCTGTTGGTTTTGTAAAGTTGTTTGATGGGAAGTTTGTTATAATATATGGCACTTGGTGTATATTTTTTTTTTCTGAGAGGGCGAGATTGTGTGTGTTTGTGTGTGCTGTTTCTAGTGATATGGTTACTCGTCTTCTTGTTCTTGCTGTCTTCATCTTTCCTCTTCTTCATCTTTTTCTTCTTCTTCTTCTTCTTCTTCTTCTTCTTCTTCTTCTTCTTCATTTTCTTCTGCTTCTTCCTGGTATTGTTTTGGTTGTTCTTCTTCATCTTTTTCTTCTGTGGGCAAGGGGCGGCATGGCATTTGAAGAGTACCCCATTGTAAACATACATCTCAATCATTCGCTGTCACAATCCAAATTATTCTTTGAAACCAGCAGTCTTCCATGCTTCAATGATAAATAAGAATTAACAAAATATTTTTACTGTCCATACAAACATAATGTATGAAAATATACATGTGATAGATATCCATATATGGAAATATTGTGGACAAGTGTAATGTTACTGACCGTAACGTTCTACTAACCATGTTTTGGGGGTTTATCTAAAAGATTATGGGTTGAACCGCGAATGATACTTCCTGCAACATTATTCATGATGCTATAATTGAAATTAATGCGACTATTTGTTGCAGCATCTTACATTATTTTTAGCAAACCTTTTTTTTTCAATTGTCAGACATTGCTTTGTTTCTCAAGTCCTTTCTGTAACGTTACTTACCGACCTTTTAAGTTACCATGGCAACTCTGATATTTTTTTAATTGTATTCATTATTTTCTATCTCATAAACCTGAGAAGGATGAACGTGTTGTAACATGATTGTGACTTTCTTTCTTTCCTTTCTTTTATGCATCATTGCAGCTGGCTGGTATATCACATATAGGAATTGCAATTGATTAATGTTCTCCATTTTTCAAATCTTTCCCCGTGTCTATGGAAGCTGGAATGTTTAAACCCTAATAGTACTTAAGTATTCACGTCATTATCACTCCCATGTCTAAATTGCTATTAGAGCAACTGCTATAGTGTGCAGCATGTGGTTACTTGTTCTCATTTTATCACACACATAAATGCATGTGAGAAGAATCTTCTGAGCCCCGAGTAATAGTCATTCTCTTTTGTTTATCCTTACTTTTGGTCTTAATTGTACCCGTGCTCCTCATCCTGTTCCCCTTACCAGGCTTTTGTTGGGACCTACACTCAACAAGCTTTGCTTTTTAGTAGGTTCCATCGTATTTCTCTTCGCATCCTTTACTTTGATTGAAAATGACACATCGACCGTTATGTATTACTTTGGTATTCCTATTTCTTCATGTATATATCCAAGCTGGACATTCTGTATTATATTTTGTTATAAACCATGTATTTTCCATCGAGAAATACGAAAATAAATTGAAATTGAAAATTGAAAAATTGAATAAATAGTGATTTAGTACAAGAAGCAAATAATAAATGTAAATTTGCTGAAATGTAACGTTACCATGAAAACTGTGAAAACCCTAAAGCAGATTTAAGAAAACAATAATGAACATTCTTCTTAATACTCAAGTATTATTGTAAGGTCCATGCACATTGGCAGACAGCACGAAGTACATTGAACAATTACCGTCACAATATTTCCCTCTTTTTTGTCCTCATTTCCCTTGCTCTTTCCAATACTCAGTACTTCATTTTCAGGCCATCATCATTTCAAGCATAGATTATGAATACTAGTAGTTTAATTGCAAAATGAGCTAAGCACTATTTCTAAACATTTCAAAGTCCATCATCAGAAAAAGCAGAATGAAACCTTTCAAGTAATACCTGACTTGTGACATGACAAGCCATATTCTAGAAGTTGTGATCAAAAATATTCTGTGTACATGTGTATTTTCTAATTATTACCTCCGCCAAGGGAGGAGGTTATGTTTTCGTTACCGTTGTGTGTTCGTTCGTTCGTTCGTTCGTTCGTTCGTTCGTTCGTTCGTTCGTTCGTTCGTTCGTTCGTTAGTTAGTTTGTCCGTGTGCAAAATAACTCAAAAAGTAGTTAACGGATTGGAATGAAACTTGCAAGAAAGGTTGAGAATGACACAAGTAACAAACAATTAACTTTTGGTAGTGATCCGATAATTTTGGGGGAATTTATGAAGGATTTTTAATATTTTGGCAGGTAGGGTCAATGAACTTGGGAGTCCAGGCTGCGCGTATTTGAGGTTTGCATGCGCGCACTAAAGTGCGTGCTCTAGTTTCTGTTAGGGTGAGGCGCGCCGCCGTGCAGCTGAGGGTTTATGACGTAACAAAGGCTTCTATATTGGGAAAAGAAGGCAACTTTCAGCACACAATGCTGTAAGTACGTATGGGTGGAAATCACTGATATCTCTATGGAAGAACAAAAACGATTTGCATGCTTGGCGGAGGTCTGCGCTCTCAGAGTGCTTCTCTAGTTTTCTTTTGTTTTTAGCAGCTTTAAACACAAATATCTAGCTCTTTTTGCGATAAAACTCTTCATACATAGGCTTATGATGTGCGGTCGCTGCTACATATTTCCCTTCAGAAATATTCCTTTTATTTGACATTACCAGTGGTGGTTTAATAACAAATTTGCATGTTCTGTACATTGTGCTCTGCTGTCAGCAATGTTGAAAAAAAAAACATAATCATCAATGATCTTATCTTGTACTGACATGTTGAAAAATCAAGAAATATAACCAAACCAAACTGTGAGCATAAGCTCCATCGAAAACCATCGGAGACATATAGGATCCGTCTATATTATCTACAGAGGAGCGTGAAAGACATTTGTGATTTGAATCTTCAGTCAACATCCAATAGATATTGTTTGATTGAACATAGAAACAAACAAACATAAATAAATAAAACGTATTTGCAAATTACTCACCAGCCGTGTCAAGGGAACCTTCGGCCCATCTTCTTTAGGAGTATCTTCCTTTTCTTTAGGAGTATCTTCCTTTTCTTTGAGAGTATCTTCTTTTTCCTCTTTTTCAGTCCTGAGAGAGAAGAAAGAGAGAGGGAGAGATGGAGAGGATGAGGGAAGGGGGAGGGAGGGGCGAAAGAAAAGTCATTGGTTATTTTCTATATGTGAAGAGTCTAGTGAAGATTATTCAACAATGCGCCTGTTCAATCAAAATTAACCACAGGTCTATTATGCCATCAACATCTTTCAGACAATTGATTACGTTTGATAAGTGGAGACAGATACGATTAGTATTGGTGTAGCATTGACGTCTGTAAAGTGTGTATGTGTTTGTGTACGTATTCGTTCGTTTATCTGTTTGTTTGTGTGTTTTTCTGTGAGGTATAGGGATCTTGGAAAGCAAAATTTCTCCACGGGCCTTGAACCTTGAATGGGTAATCCTTGAAGCAACTTTTTTTTAGTAGAAAGTTAAACTGGTTCGGTTGGTGTGATGACGACATTCGTTTGGTCGATCACGGTGCTTGAAAGTGTTTTTACCATTGATAATAATTCCAACAACAACAAAAAAGAAAGAAATGACATTCGTAAGCAAGTACAGGTACATGTACAACTTTATCTGTCATGCTTGCATCATTTCGGACCTAACAGCAGGCTCCAACCTTCTGATGATTGGCAGGGTAGCCTTCTAGAAGGTATCAACAGTAGGTGCAGTGACGGCATTGCATGGTTGGTAGAGAGAGTTTGTGAAAGTTAACCTGAGAATACCACAGCACGTAAAAGGGATGGTATATAGGTTTGGCTGAGATGGGGATTCAGGCTTTACTTTTTGCGAGATAATTAGAAACCGTTTAAAAGAAATATTAAAGAGCATACCCTTCTAAGATAGATTGAATTAGTTTTAAGGATTTTTTGTGAAAATCGAATTTGAAAAGGCCGAAATATCGAGAAAAAAAACAAACAACAACAATAATGTTCTCCTAATAATAGGTTGGAACCAATCTTTACTAGGACCACTTTGTTATTGGAAAACTTAGCAATTTCAAACCCGATTTCCATCAGATAGACTTTTAATTCCTCTTAGAATAGTGTGCTCTTTAATATTTCATTTAATTGGTTTCTCATTATCTCGCAAAAGCTAAGACCTGAATATACCCATCTCAGCCAAAACTATACTATCCCTTAATAGTGTCTATGAGGAATGCGCGTTGTAGTAAAATCGGTCCGTCCTAAACGGGTTAAAAAAAAATAATGGTTAACATTGCTTACAGACAAAGGTGAGTATGCGTGATACAATGCCATTATCCCCGAGACCCTCCAATGAACAGATGTGGTGAATCCGCTTTGGGTTTGTCTTTTCAATGTTTGTTTGTTTGTTTGTTTGTTTGTTTGCTTGCTTGCTTGCTTGCTTGTTTGTTGTTGTTGGGTTTTTGTTTTTTTGTTGTTGTTTTTTTTTTGGGGGGGGGGGTTGTATTCAAGACGCTGTGTGCATTCCAATCTACCGGTTATAGCCTATTGATGAATTAATGACTTTGATAATGATGCACTAAAGTGATAGTATAGTATTGGTGGAGATGAGGACTGCTGTCCTTATCTCCGTATTATAATGAGCGAAATCAAGAAACCACATATGAAGTAGGACGGCCATTTTGGAATGGCTGAGACATCCAAAAACAAAGTAAAACAAAGCAATCATAATAAAAGGTGGGTCCTACCTTTTATTAGGATTGCTCTATTTTGGATATCCCTGCCATTTCAAAAGCAATTTTCGTCAAATAAACGTTGAATTCCTCTTGGAATTACATGCTCTTTCACATTTCGTAAAGAGGTTTCTCAAATGTTATCTCAACAAAAATGTGAGAAATCTGAAGGTATGTCTCAACCAAAACTATACAATCCCTTTAACAACAATCGAACATAAGTCATATAGTTCCCATAACATGAAAATATCATATATGTATCGTGCACTTGTATGAGGTTATAGTTATTAATTAGTATGCTTCTGTCGCTGAATTAGAGTGGAATTATAAGACGCGATAAGCAGACAACTAGATTAGTCTATAGATCCAGAAGAACTGACCACAAACATTCAAGCGCAACGACAAGATTTTCTAGCGCGAGTAGGCCTAATGTCCAGTTTCAGTGGTCACTCTCAATTAAACCCACTGGTCTACGTGCAAATCCGTATTGATTGCCTCTCATCCCGCACCGGTCATTATCTTGCCGTCCTGTCAAATGTAAAATTATTGAAAATGAAAAGGCATAGCCGGCAGAAGACATTTTTTTTTTTTTTTTTACCGTTCTACTTATGAAATGATTGAATCAGTAAAATCATTTCGTCATTTATTACTCACCCTGTATCAGCCATGATTCAAAACTTAAGCACTTGTGGAAGAGTTAAAAGTTGCTCCCCTGTTAAACACCTCTCTTCAAAGTTACCTTCGATCCGACCCATCCATAATAGTTTAGAGTAGACCCAGTGTACATAGTTTAGGCTGATTTTACTGCACCCATACCCAACGGGCACCCTGGCGGGTCACTACCCACAGTGTAGTTGGCTAGACTATCGCCGCCAATACAGAATCGAGTTGTAATAGCTAGCTATAGGTACCCGTGTATTGTCTGTCGGTGTTTTTGCTCTGCACATCACAATACATCGCGAGTATGAGATCTCCTCAAGATCTTGTCCTCCACTGGCCTTTATTACGTCATAATCACGCAGTTGCCGGTTGCCAGGCGCTAGGCTATTTCTATCTTGCCACAGATGACGCTTCAAATCTTAATACACAGTGCCACGGACAGTTTATTAATGCCCCCCCCCCCCTTCTCTCTCTCTCTCCCTCTCTTTCTCCCTCTCTCTCTCTCTCTCTCTCTCTCTCTCTCTCTCTTTCTCTCTACATCAGCACTCCGAACTCTCCGGTGTCAACGAACTACATGTCAGTAGTATTACTGTACTGAACGTGTTTGTAGCATTACTGGTTGCAGGGTCGCTCAAATTGTTAAAAATCATTTCAAAAATATCTTTATTTTTCAGTGCCTGTAACCAGGTAACATGATATATATCATTCTTCTGTTAAAGATTGAAAACTTTTGATTAGATTACTTGATTTTGACAAAGTTCATATCATGTCGATATTTCACGCCAAATGTGAAATTTTGCTTTGTAAGAGTACATTTTTGTATTGAACAATCATATATTTTCACTTTTCATATAACTTTGTCAGTATTTTTTTCCATCGACTTTTACAGATATCTTTGTATTTCCCTCTTATCATTTCAAAGATATCTGAATAAATTGTAAAGCACGTTAGCAGTGTCTATGTAGGTCCACAAGTCGATTATTCCGATGGTGCTTCGAGTAATGAGGCATGATTTTACGGTATTCTTAGCTTAAATATTTGATTTTAAGGATGGAACTCAGTTTTTTTAATCAGTTTGATTTTTAAGTGATTATGTTCCAGTTGTATATCACGAGTTTTTTCCCAAAATACCAGCTGATATTTAAAACTACAAAAAGCATAAATTCACCTTATTCGGTCACTTTACTGGCTTTCGGCAGTTTTTGACAATGGGCATGTCAAACTCCATGGTCCACAGGTAACGACCAATCTACTTCACATTCATTCTGGCCAGGATTACAAGGTCCCAACTGATGTGAGAACCATTTTTACATAGAAACAGATGAAGAGTTTGTTCGCAAAAACCGATAAGTCCATTTTTTGAAGATTTTGAAGTACGGTCTCTGTCATAAAGTACAAAGTAATACCTTTTAAATGATATATTGGTCATTACATATAAAGGTACATTTTTGAAATTATGGTCAAAAGAAGCAAAAATTCTCTTATCATTCTCTTTATTTTTCTTGACCTTTAATCGCAAATATCTCCATTTGGCAAATATGGACTTATCGGTTTTTGCGAACAAATTCTTCAGATACTCAGACCCTCTAAGCTGCTCAAACTACTCGTGGTTTGCAGCATCAATTGAAAATATGCGATAATAATATTTTACCGACAGACAGAATCTATAAAATCAAATCGATAATAGTATATGGGACCTATACAGTATAGGCCTGGCCTATAAAGAAATACAGGATGGACGACATCAAAAATGGTGTCAGGTGCAAATGCCCGAGGATCTTTATTTTCAACCCTGCTGCTTGAACAATCCCGATTTACGAGGGGATTTCACAAGACTGACACAAAAGACTATGCCCGTTTGTTACCTCTCGTAACGTAATTCCAGCATTAAAAAAGGAACATAATTATACCACTATCAGATTAAGCAAGAGTGGCATGAATGTACAAATTCGATATTTGAATTTATAGGGCCTATGTATTACTTTAAATCAGGGACTTCCAAAATATGAAGAAAAGATAACTCAAAGGATTATGCCATGAGTCTGGTGCATTGGAATTGTCAGTGCATGAATCAACTATTGTTAGGCAAACTGAAGTCCCTTCCCCTCCTCCCACCCCCCCCCCCCTCACCTCCCGGTTTTGGGCTGAAAGACGTTAACATATAAGACGCAACACCTGCATGTAAACAGAACATTATATCTAGAGGATAAGTTAAAATGAGTGTGTACTGACAAACTATCAATTCAATTTTTGAAAAAGTCCGTGTGTCCTATAAAACTTATCATCATTACTAGTAATTTCAGTTTTAGAGGCGAAACTATTTGAATTGAATCTGTATAACAAATATAAAAAGTCATGTAGGGGCCTATATAGTACTGTTCAGAATTTTGCGTTTCAGTATAAAAGGAGGGAGGGGGAAATTTATTGTTAAAGTTTATTATAGGGTCACAGAGGGTCAATGATTTCACCCAATATCTTGCTTTTTTATCAGTCAAGACGGGAAAGTTTTTATGATCGGTTTTACACAGAATGGATAAAAACATTGTAGTCCCATACACCCGCATATCTGTGGTATCTGACATGCACCATCCCATCTTGTTTCCTATAATTCTTTTTCTTCTACTACTTCAACTTCTTCTTCTTCTTCTTCTTCTTCTTCTTCTTCTTCTTCTTCTTCTTCTTTTCCTTAATGTTGCTTGATCATTCGATCGGCACTTTGTCATTAAATTTTGTCAACAAATAAAATCAATCTTCTCTGGTTTGCAGAATCCTTCGTTAATATACCCTAATTACATATCATACCTTATAAAAGTAAAACTTACGTCAAACGAATCACATCCTGCATAATACCTGGCATTTTACCCTTCCTCTTGTTTTAATTATGATATTATACAGAAGTTCCGAGCAGTTTCCTAACTAGAAAGCTTTCAGAGTGAATACAAGAAGAAATGGCAAATGTAACAATCAATGCCTGATAATTTCTTACACAATAATAAAAAATTTGTATTTTAAAAACAATTAATTGCAATTACTCTTGCTCTATTATCCAGGATCGAACTCTTCTATGATAGAGGGCGTAAAAATGTTGTTTGTGGTATAACTTGGTGTTCGGGCCTTGTATTATTCTGGAGTAAACTTAACTTGGAATGGAATGATAGAGTTTTACAGCAGAATGAAAATGGTAGGAATTATTCTACTATCACAATCCACATGTGGATGGTGAGGGTACATACTTTCGGTTGAGGTATATACTTCAGGTTTCAAATGTTTCTTATAATGACTTTTTTTTTTTAGATAATAAGAAACCTCTTACGAAATATTAAAGGACATATAATTCTGAGAGAGAATCAAAGTTGATTTGATGAAAATTAATTTTGAAATGGCTGAGGTATTCAAAATAAAGCGATAATGATATAAGGTGGGACACACCTTTCATTGGGAATGCCTTGCTTTACTTTGCTTTTGGATACTTCAGCCATTTCAAACCCGATTTTCATCAAATAAACTTTGAATTCCTTTTAGAATTATATGTTCTTTAACATTCTACAGAGTGGTTTCAAAGTATCTCGCAAAAAAAAAAAGTTAAAAGCGGAATCCTCACTTCAACCGAAACTATACTGAATATTGACACTTACATTCTCAAACTGTCCTTCATGCGCTGGTGGTGAGCTGCCGTCTGCTAAGATGTAATATGAACCAATAGTTGATGCTACAGAAGACGAAAATCGGCTGTTCGTCGCCCAAAGAATTAGATCACTAGCAACAATACTAGCGTGTATGCTATCTCCTGACCGACTGTAGGCCTGTTCTCTACGGCTGCCGGGTCAGTGACGGTGATACAGCGTATTTAAATTTGTTAGTGGATACGACGGGGATATTTCCAAAATAGCGGTCCGAGTTATCCTTTTGACAGTAATTTCTATACCGAGGTGTGAAAGCAGTATTTACTGGGATTTTCAGCGGATCTGAAGAAAACCATTATGCAAGTCATGGCTTCCCTCTTCACAGTAGATGAGAGTGTACTGTACAATGCCGTGAACGCTCCATCGATTTTGTTTTATCCATTTTGGAGGCTATTACGTAACAGCTCTCACTATACTAGGCGACCACGAAAGACGCTCGCGTGCGACAACAAACAGAGCATTTGTTGAGGTATTTATAATGCTGATCAGTGCTTCGATCAGTTTGTCAGTGTAGGTCAGTGAGAATTAAGGCCTACCGTCTTCGTGTTTTTAACGAAACTGCTTCAGTACTACTCTAGCTGCTGGGTATACATAATGCACCCATATTGGATAATCTGCTTCAGTACTACTCTAGCTGCTATGGGTATACATAATGCACCCATATTGGATAATCTGCTTCAGTACTACTCTAGCTGCTGGGTATACATAATGCACCCATATTGGATAATGAGCTCAATGCGATTTATTTTACCAATAAAACGGAGAAAAACAGAGCAAAAAAGAAAAAGAAAACAGTTCGATCGCAGTTGAAACGTCACTAATTCTTTCTGTACCTGGATTATATAGGATTAAGATTAGGAAACCCACCGCACTGCCGGTCTCATTCACATGGATAAGTCCGTCACGTGGTCTCAAAATAATTGCTCGACCTGAATGCAGTTTCTTGTTCCTACCGCCACCCTCCCCCCCCCCCCCCCAAAAAAAAAAAACAAAAACAAAAACAAAACACTAATATGCTTCACAGCAAGGGTGAACCATGGAGGTATGTAGCTAGCTCCATTGATGAACAGTTGGTAGAAGTTAAACTATAACGATGTATTACTTCTTTGCTTCATTAAGAATAAATGTAATATTTATAAAACATAATTTTACGTTTTAAATCAAATAAATGTACTCCCAATGTGTAAAAAACAAACAAACAAATTAAAAAAAATCCGATATTACATGTGATCGATGTATACGTATCAGCGATTTAATCTTACCAGCGATTGGTTTGAGTTAATCCGGTCATTACCCCGAACTGACGGGACATCGACTCACTCCATCTCTTATGCCACCTTCTCACCTATCGTATTTTCATAATAATAATATGTAGCTTTCCTCCCCATTTTGTCGACCTTTATTTCATTTTTCCCATCATCAATTGCAGGGGCGGATCCAGGAATTTCGTAAAGGGGGGGGCGCAAACAATGTTTCTGATGCTACTTCCGGGTTTCATCACATTTTTTCTTTTTATTTCTTTTGTTTTCACAACAAATAAAGAGGGGGCGCACGCCCGGTGCATCCCCCCCCCCCCCCTCTGGATCCACCACTGAATTGTGACATTTTTTTTTCTGAGAAATACTCTGCAGTGTCACAACCACTCAAAGTATACCCCCTAGCTGGCCCTACAATAACCTCGGTATAATCGTATCTTGGATGATACGATTGACTTCTCAATGCCGACGTTCTGCAGTGTGAAAACAAGAGAACGACAGAAGCAGAACCATATGGTCTGAAGAAAATATTAATGTAATTCCCGAAACTGTAAAACCAGATTTTGTTTCCTTTGTTAGGTGACAAAATCACTAATCATGCAACGAGTTCATGCATCATGATTATTCAATGCCTCATATTATCGAGAAAGGGAAGGGGAGTAGAGAGGAGGGGGTGGGGAACGGAGGGGGAGGGAAAAGAGGAGTTGGATTAATTCTTTTCAAATTCCCATCAAACTGCCAGACAAATCAGTACATCTACCTATAGGCCAAGCACAACAGCATGCAGACATTCACAGACGACAGAAACGAGCATACCTCATAGCATTTAGTAGACAGCTTTCTCTAGCGCCTCTCTCTCCTTCTCTCTCTCTCTCTCTCTCTCTCTCTCTCTTTCTCTCTGTCTCTTTCTCTCTTTTTCTCTCTCTCTTTCCTTTGTGTTCTTGCTGCAGTCTCCTTTAATTTTGTTTATCGAAGCATGCTACTTGTACGAAGAAAAAAAAAAACTTGTTAACCTTAGTGAAAGGCAGTAATATCGCATTCATGGCAGAAGAAAACAGTACCTACATAATATAGGGCCTATGTCTTGTGGCATTATATAGATGATGACTGGTGGGGGAGGGAACATACCGAATGTTCCACCCGAAGGGTGTGAAATGCTATCGAGGGAGGTTATAAGTCCCGAGATGAAGACGAGGGACTTATAGACTCCCGAAATAGCATTTCAAACCCTGAGGGTGGAACGTTTGGTACATGTTCCCGACAACAAAAGTCATCATCTGTTATATTATATGGGTTAGTCAAATTACCACACTTTCGTACGCATTACAATAATTGGTCATCTGCTCTTTTCACATTGTATGGAATAGGCAAATTTATCTTGTCGATTGCGTGAAAAATATGATCGTTCAATCGTTTGGTATCGTTTGTCATTTGTTACGTGAAAATGTTTTCCCATGGCAGAACATTACAAAAAATGTTCTGCCCATGGGCGAACATAACGAATGTGCTTCCATCACGTGACTGCGTTTAGCCAATCACCAACCGGTATTTGACTAATTCATTTAATATAATGCTTTGTGTTCTTTAAATGCTTTAATCTATGACTGCATACTTGCGCTACATTGACCGTACAGAAGGGGTGGGATAGGCCTTTGCTTTTAATACACATTTTCCTTGTTATGTCAGTGTTTCATGTGGGAGACAATGACTTTTATGACGCACTTTGGATTTAGCTCGGACTCGTGTCAACTAGAGTTATTACGCCAAACGACAACAATAAATTCATAGTCCTAACAAACAGGTACTCTTTGTTCTGTAATGGCAGATTGACAGATAACATCAAGTAAGACAACACAAAATGCATCGTCCAAAAGTTCATACAAACCTCCGCCCTCCCCTCCCCCCCCCCCCAAAAAAAAATACAAAAAGAAAACGTCCAATGCACACATCAATACAAAAAACCCAACTCTTTGAAGAACACATAGTATTGGATTGTCAGTCAAATACATTGTATGTAACATTTTAATGAAATTATAGACTGTGAGTGACATGATAATAAAGTGAGCAATGTACATAGTTTGAAAATCATCTTTGGTGGCATCGCATATTTTTTTCACATTTTGACCCGAATTCACGAAGGTGGTATAATTGAAACCATGGTTTAAACCATGGACAATATGTATGGGGCGCCAAGTGTCGCATGGCCTATTTCATTATGAAATTCGTCATTTCGTCAACAAAATGACCATTAACTTTTGTTGACGTATGTGCATGTGTGAGGGTGTGTGTGTGTGTGTGTGTGTGTGTTTGTGTATGTATGTATGTATGTATGTATGTATATATGTAATGCGAACTATCAGCAATCTTTTCCTCTCCTTGGGACCTTCGTTACATAAATGAACCTAACGAAATGATAATTTCGACGACGAAATGTTGTCATTTCCGTTACGAATGATCATTTCGTCGACGAAATGACTATGATTTCGTAACGAAAAAGGCCATGCGTCACTAGGCGCTCCACATAAATTGTCCATGGTTTAAACCATGGTTTCAATTGTACCACCTTCGTGAAATCGAACCTTTATGATTATGTAAAACTTTCACTAACATCTTTAAAATTGTCTACTGCATATGTATAAGACATGTTGAAGACATGACATGCTGCGTCTAAGTATTAGGCACAATACATTTAAACGTATTTAATACATTGTATTCTTGCAATATGCAAACAAAGCAACAAAACGACATGTATTATAAATTGTTATAATTTCAAAAAGATGACGATTATCTTAATACTCATTTCATGGCACAATGATGATTTTTCGTAATTCCTTCACGTTTCAAGCAATCTCGATAGTCAGAGATTAATTTGTGTTTGTATGTATATGTGTGCAGATTTTGTTTTTTGTTCCTTTTCTTATGTCTTGTGTCTAATAATTCATCCCAGTTTGAATACATTAGCCTATAAGCTCATGGGACTGTTGTATAAGAATAAGTGTTTGATTTGATTTTTTTTTCCTTTTAATACGATGATCAGTTACAATCCTGCAGATTCCTTTAACGATGAATAAAATTGCAGCATTCAGCATCAAGGGCAAAGTTGACATTCGTGTAAAGTATGCTCATTGTAGGCACACAAAATGATACAATCAATTGCATCTGAAGTATATATATATATATATATATATATATATATATATATATATATATATTGATTATTAGAATAAATCATTTCACATCAGTGAAGAATCGATCGACAGCCACTGCAGCATCAAATCAAGATCTTTCACGAGAGTCATTCGAAGGATTTTAGAACAAGAAAAACTCTGCTCTTGCGCTTTGCCAAGATCCTAGAATGAAGTGCTCATATCTATATCGGAAACAAGTTCGAGAAAATAATATTTTTCTCCATGTTTTGCTGTCCTGGGCCACATTTTATCAAAACATAATCGATTTTAAACTTCCTTGACACACAGGCCGTCACAGACTTATGATTGAAATCAACTTTTATAATCAATTATAACTGTTCATAAAACTGGGCCCTGGTTTACAAAGTTGAAAGTTTCTGGTAAACGCTTCTTGAAACGTCACTTATAATCGCTTATCGAAGCCAACCTTCACCTATGTATTTCTGACTCCCTACGAGGAATATCACTATTGAAGCGGATTTTTGTATGAGCACAATACACACAAACAAATATTTACATTATATTGGTCCTCTTAAAACGACTCGAGGTATCAGTAAATACCTGGTATAGGGTGCGTATTCTTCGAATTTAAAGCACTACGTAATCTAAGATGTACTATACTTGTATTAGGACTTAAATATAATATGATCTCTATGAAGCTTAGAGAAAACATGGAATCTCCATGGCAACGAAATTCCTCTATGGTGGAAAGATATTTGACAGATAAACATGCATGTAACAAAACAGAAACAAACAAAAACAAAAGTATGAATCGGGCTTGTCTGCGGAGATTCGCACGTATCTTTGCACCTGTTATACGCTGCCAACTTGAGTATACTCCCAATTGCAGAGTGTAATTGGCGTACAAGTATTCCACACGATTTATGTAATTTCACATGATGTAGTAAATAAATCGATAGTGCGAAGTATAGATTTGTGGAAATTATTGTGGTCCTTGAGTTGATAAAGCAATACTCTGAAATCCCCAAAACACAATGCGCTGAACAAGGATGATGACATAAGGGGCTCACTTCTACAGTATTCACTAATAGCGCGATGAAATTCCATGACAATATCACTTGCTTGACAGGTCTTGCGTAACATTTGGCAAGTTCACCTGTGTAGAATGCATGCATAATTTCTTTTGTTCTGCTTCCTTGAGCACCTTATCATGAAGTTCTACTGGGAATCTGCTATGTCATCATCCTTGTTCATTGTGATTTGTTATAATTCTGGATTTCAAAAACTCATTCCTCTCATTCCTCATTCAAGTCGACATATTCTGAAACTGTGTAACCAGTATAACCAATTTATAGATGTTCAAATGCAAAAGTCTAAAAATCATGTGGAGATCTGTTTTGATTGATCCGGCATAATGAGAATCTTCCGACATTTCGAGGTAGCGCATCAATTTTGTTCCCAAAGTTCATTGCATCGCGTGATGAATTTGTACAAGTTCACCAAACCAGTGAAGACATTCGCTTTTTCCCGTTAAGCTAAAAGTGCGAAGTTTTGTTAAACCTCGGTTTCAGCTGCTGTTCTATCTTTTTATATACACCGAACTTAAGCAACGGTCATAATGAATCATATTATCAATTTCGGTTTTCTCTCCTTCTCTTTCCTCTCCCCTTTCTCTATTTCTCATATTCATCTCGATCTACATCTTTATACCTATCCATCTCTATCAATATATGTTATCTCATTTTTTCCTATTTGCAGACTTGAATTTATATCCCTTGTTCTCCTTGAGTCCGAATGACGTGCCGTGGTTGCTTTGGTCGAGAAATACAATACTCTTTCGTTGAAATGGTATCAGAGGTGGAACCATGAAGTGATATCATTATGTTCTCCCGCGTATAGGGATCAGCTCCTTTAAAGGCCCTTAATGGTGAATCAGTGCACCTGAAAAGAATCCATGAAACTCGTATGATTTCGTCATGCACTGTTTTCTTGTCTGCTTGTTTGGTCTTTTTTTTGGATCATCACTCAGTCAGCAGCCCGCCGGTCAGAGTGAAGTAGTGACCTTTGGCCTTTATCAACTCCTCGTGACTTCCGCTCTCCACGACTACGCCTTCCCGGATGACGGCGATGACGTTGGCGTTCTTGACGGTGGAGAGGCGGTGGGCGATGACAATGGACGTTCGATCCTTCATGGCGTTGTCGAGGGCTACTTGGACAATCTGAGGGATATGAAAGATAATAAGAGAACATGATTCACTTTCGGTTCCTTTTGTTGTCACACGCCCTTTGTTCACATGAGGGAGCTTTAGATTTTCACCACGCGGACGTTCAAAGGAAAAATAATGTTCCGTGCATGCGCAAATTTGCTTATCAAAATCGATCTCGCGTCGTCTAAGTTTTCACGGTTGGTTCTGGGCCATATTTGCGAGAAATCAAATTCGAGACGCAAGAGAGAGCTTCTTGATGCAATGATCAAATGGGGGGCATTTTATTTTGTATAGGCTACGTCCTCGCGTAATCTAAAGCTACTTTCCAACACGACGCAGAGAGAGAGAGGGTAACAGCCAATGCAATCATCGTCTAAACATCCGCGTAGCAAATCTAAAGCTCCTTATAGGTCCCCGAGGCGCGGGGAAAGTCAAACGCCGCAAGACTTTCCCGTCCAGAACCATAGTGTGGACGCTTGCTGGGACTTGTAGTAGTAGAAGTAAAAGTAGCAGTGGTAGTAGAAGTAGTAAAAGATGTGTAGTAATTTTTTGCGATAACTACCGTCTACTCTACCACAATTTATTCTCTTGAATTACCAGGCACTAGCACTCATATCTACTGGGTTATGAAAGGCAGAGCAGGAAAAATATAATGCCCCCTGAAAAAAATGAACCCGAAAATCCCTTCACGCAGGAGTTCCTGCATGGTCACTTATCCGAAGCTATGCCCGACACATTGCGAAACACGTAACATCGGTCAATTTAGTGTGTGATCTACTTTGTCGACCATTGAGCATGTAAACTCAACAACGAAAAAGACAATCTGTCCGCTATCCTCACCTTTTCGCTCTCCGTGTCCAGAGCCGACGTGGCCTCGTCTAGGAGGAGGATGCGGGGGTTCCTGGCCAGAGCTCTGGCGATGGCCACTCGCTGCTTCTGACCCCCGGACAGCTGGGTTCCTTTCTCACCCACCAGAGTGTCGTAACCCTGAACAAAACAACAAAAAACAACTGTCATTATATTAAACGGTGCGTTTCGGAGTGAAAACTTTGGAACCTAGTATCCTTTGACAACAATCGTCCAATCAGTATAAGTAGGTTCGAGACTCAATAGAAGAAGGATCATGGATACCGGAGACAGCTGTTGATTCATAAATTCAAGCGGTATTGTGTGATTGTTACCGACTATTGTGTACAAGGCTGTAATACACATGGATATAAACGTACGTAAGCACGTAACAGGTATAACAATATAATGTTTAAGTATGTACAATGTGATATATTGATATATTATATGCATACATCGTATACTTGTCAGTATGCGTGGGTGTCAAAATACGCGGTGTGGTTTACGTTGCATTCTTTATAATCATTACAAACGTTACTGCCTACAGTATTTCAGTTTGATTAACGCGTCATCCGGTCAATCACTGAGGACACGCGTGGTCAACGGTGGTCAGCTGATGACGTCACACTCTTACCGTTGGAAGGGAGGAGATGAAGTCGTGGATGTTGGCCATCTTGGCCACTCGCTCGACGCTTGTCATGTCCATCTCTTCCTCCACGCCATACTGGATGTTCTCCTTGATGGAGCTAGCGAAGAGGACTGGTTCCTGGCTCACGATGGCCATGTTGGCTCGTAGCCACTGGATGTTGAGGTCCCTAACCGACATTCCGTCCAAAAGCTGCGGTGGGACAGATGACAACGAAAAGTGATTGCCAGCGAGGAGGGAATGTATTCCCACATAGTCAAAAAAAAGAGCAATAAGCACTGGATTTCTCTCTTGTCTCCTCATCGTAGACCTTTGTGGAGGCCTATCACGGCTTATGCCGTCTGAGGCTAGCTGTGGTCGCTACATCTACAACATCATCTTAGAGAATGTGAAGAACTGATCGTCGCCCATAGTTTGACGGAAATTTGTTTCTCTCAAATATTCCAAAACTTATTAATTTGACTCTGCACCAAGTTCAGTCTGTCTCGTGCGAAATTTTGATATTCCAAACAGATTTTGAAGAGCCCCAATCGCTTTTTTTTAACCTACCTGGGCCCTGTTTTATGAACAGTTATAATATTATGATTGCTATCATAAGTCTATGGCAGCCTGTTTGGTAAGCAAATTTATAATCAATCATATCTTTTGATAAAACGGTGCCCCGTGGAATTATTCTTTGGTGGAATGAAACTTAACGACACAAAACAAAACAAATTGAAATTGGCTTCTGCAGATGGAATACATACACATGTCTTTCAGCTCTTGTTGTTTTTGTTGTTGTTGTTGTTGTTGTTGTTGTTGTTGATGATGATGTTGATGTTGTTGTTGTTGCTTCAAATGGTGACTTTCTTTTTACTACCTGTTTCTATAATAAAGAGCGGACCATAATTCTTGAGGGGATTTATGTCCACCAAAATACACAATATGATCGAGGGTCGAAGAGCTAAAAAAAAAGGAAAGAAAAGAAAGAAAGTTTTAGAAAAACGTACCACTGCTCCGTCCTCTGGATCGTACATTCTTTCAAGAAGGGAGACCAGCGTACTTTTGCCACACCCACTTTCGCCCACCAGGGCCACTGTCTGCCCCGGCTTGACCGTCAGGGAGAGCCCCTTGAGCACGTTGATGTCTGGTCGGGTCGGGTAGGCAAACTTGATGCTCTTGTAGTTTATCTCCCCAGACAGCTTATCCTAGAAGGGGTAAATATGATATTAATCATAGACTTTATTATGGAGACATTCCTTCAATCAATCGGGGAATAATGGTGTTTAATGAGAAAAAGAATACACTGATGATGATAACGATAATCAAACAACAAATCATCCTCAAATCATCATCACCATCATCACAACATAATCGCCATCATCATCATCATTATATCCATCATATTCATCATTATCATTATCATCATCAATCATCACCGTCAATCATTATTTTTACCACCTTAACCACCATCATCATCATCATCAATCATCCATTATCATCCATCATCATCATCATCAATCATCATCATCATCATCATCATCATCATCAATCATCAACATCATTCCTCATTCATCATTCATCGTCACCAAATAATACTTACTGGTTTGGCGCCCGCCTTGGAGTAGTTATCGATGCGAGGTTCGGTGGAAAACAGATGGAAGAGGAGGTTAGCGGAGTGAGACGCCTTGGCGTAGTCGGGTAGGAAGGCCATGGCCTGCCCGACCGAGATGCCAGCAAAGGCCACTCCAAATATAACTCTGGTGGCAAAGTGGAAGAACACAAGTGAAATGCGTTCAGGAAACTTAGCATTTACATTTAAAAAAATCAACTGATAGAAAATGACGAACAGCAAATTTTGTAAATATCGCAAGTACGTAATATAATTTGCATTGTTGAATAAATCGGTCTCCACTAACCTGCTTGCTATTTCAGTTTCGTTTTGACCACCTATAACTTTTTTTTTTACTTTTGTGCATGTATTTTATGTTTTTATCAATGTTATTGTGTGGTAAAACAATTAATTTCATTTTATTTCTGCTCGTTAACGTTACGCCTTCTTAATAGGTACAATGGGTCAAAAATGATGAAATGATACGGGCTGTTATTGTTTGCCCGTTGGTCTCATTTTCATCTGAGAAGATGGCTGAATAGCCCATATTCAGCTGCAGTAGCTGGTCTTCCATGGGGCCCAGTTGGGTGGATATAAGGACTTTATAAAATGATCTTGTCAACAGAAGATGGCGCCATCAATGTAAACAGAGGTTTTCTTTTTGCAATGTCGTTTTATAATTACATCTCTATCACTGCCAAATAACAAGTCGTTCATACGCCTGGGATCAGGTGGAACAAAGAAGGTACAATTATCTTGTCCCAGGATATACACAAACCGAGCGGGACTCGAACCCAGCGTCTGTGTCGTAAGAGCCTAACGCCTCAACCGCTACACCACAGTACTCCCGAAGTGAACATCGCACAATCGACTTAATTCATTATACGTGTACTTACTTGAACACTTCATCAATCGTCATGTCTTGGATGGAGACAAGGTAGCCACCTAGCCGGAAGGAAGCGGCGTAGATGAAGAAGATCATGGCTTGCGAGACGGCAAAGGCAAGACCGTTCACCTGGCTGTTGATCTTACCTTGCCTGCATTTTTAATGATAGTAGTACATGTAGTAGTAGTAGCAGTAGTAATAATAATAATAATAATAATAATAATAATAATAAAAATAATAATAATAATAATAATAATAATAATAATAATAATAATAATAATAACAATAATATCAATAACAATAATAAGGCGTCAATCATTAGTCTATCTTCATGTTCACCAAAAACCATTTCAAAAAGCGGGGCTACCACTCTAACAAATCACATATATTGATACAAACTACAAACAAATTTTCGATATTTTGCTACACGAAACAGCTAAACTTTTTTTATTCAGACATGTACGGCAAATTTTTCATCTTAGAATATTTCAACACATTAGTCTGCGTGACAACACTCTAAAAAGGAGAATTTCAACGCACATAATTATCATCTAATGAAAAAGATCCACTTTGTAAGTTCGTATACAGAAACATGTTCAAAAGCATGATGAGAATGTTCCAGAAACACCAGGTAAAAACACTTTCTTCGCTGGCACCTAATCATCATTTTCGAACCACTTTATGAAATGTACATGTCTATTGAAGCGCGTGCTAAATTCCATAATGCCTTGAGAAAGGACTGCTAACGCACAATATAATATTTCTTTAAGCGATAATGAACTTTGTTTGAATGACCACAGCATCTCTGACTTTACATTACTAATTCCTACACACTATAGCGGCCTGTTTCACTCAGAGGGTTTCGTTGATTGGAGAATTCAAAGCAGCAGCGAGAGAACAACAACCAATCGGCTGCATGCACTGAAATTGATGCTGCGGTGACCAGCCACTGTCATAAACTTGCAGCACGTGCCAAATTCCTAGCTCTATTAAAGAAACAAGAAGCATATTTTAGATCGCAAGACTGGAATTACAAGCAATGCGACGAAGAAGGGAAAAGCAATCCGAACGAATCTAAAATATTAGCATGTGATCGGTTTAACCCTAAAAAGACTGGGGGGCCTAAAAGCCCCCCCCCCCCCCTCGACATTTCGCGCGATTACTCAGCAACACGCAATGCTCTCGCCGCGATGCTCTATGACTTTTTTCTTTCGAGTTTCCCGCACATTTTGACACCAAATTTGTGACGCCCGGGGGCACGGTTCTGAAGTTACATAACCTTTTGTACATGCACGTGAGACCGAAAATGGCTCAAAAATGTGATTTTGTGTACAAAGTCAATACAAATTGAGTTTTTCACATGGTTCATATAAATATGCTTATTTTTACTCTCAATGGCTAAAATTAATTTGTTTTAGTAGTATTATGCTTCAAAAAGGGTCTGCTACAAATTTTGATGAAAAAAACAACAAAAACAAAAGGTCGAAAAAACACGGAAATACATAAGAAATTCATAAAACAATGAAAGAAATAAGAAATTAATTTTGACACTGAATTTTTTTTCAAGTACATGTGCTAAGAATGCCACAAAGAATATTTAGACCCAAAATGAGCACTTTTGGAGCTTTATTTACTGATTTAGATCAAAAAGTCTGATTTCTCGCATAAATTAGCGTAAAATAAAAGAAGACTATTTTGGAAAATTTAAATATACGATCTTGTAGATTATATCGCACACTACCATTGTGCAAATTTCCGCGGCGATCGCGCGATCCACGGCCGAGATCTTAAGGGGGGCCCTTTAGCCCCCCCCCCCCCCCCCCCCCCCCCAGTCTTTCGAGCTACCAAAATAGCCCAGTCTTTTTAGGGTTAATACTCTGTACTTTACCTGTAAGGAATTTCCAGTTGCTCGGCGTATTTCCTAATCATCGTACCCTCGAGATTCAAGGACGCCACCGTGCGGACATTCTCGATAGATTCGGCGGCGATCTAATCACGAAAATAAAATAGGAAAACAAACACATCATGATGTGCAGACTGCGCATCAACGGTTGACTTTTTAAAAAAATCGCCATACAGACTACTGCATGCTCTACTAGAATCTACGGGACAACCGTTTTACTCGCTGACAGACTGTGAAGTGATCTTATAGTATCCTCGGCATTATCATTGTTACAGCTGATGCTATACTCTAATAATAATATTACGGCTATTTTGTTTGTGAAATAAGTTCTTAGTGCACTCGATTTACAAGTGCGCATTTTATATCAACCACGTGGAAACTAGGAGCGAAAAGCCATACCTTGTGTGGGAATAAACAAAATAAAAATCACAACAAATTAACATCAATCGAGATTGGACATAATATACATGTATTATCCGAAAGTTGTGGGATCTCAAAGTTAACTGTAGCATATCAGTTACGCTGGTCGCAGCCAAGGAGACAGAACACGCAGTCCTCGGATAATACTGTTTATCAAGAATGTATCACAGAATTACTGTGCGCGCACATGACAGATCCCGAGTCACTTCTCACAAGGACCACTGATGCACATAAACCAGATGAAGTCGGGTTTAAAATGGCTGAGACATCCAAAAACAAAGGGGTCCTTATAAAAGATGGGGCCAATCTTTTATTACGACCATTTTGTGTTACTTTGTTTCTTGTTTTTTCTTTTAATCCCTCGGACATTCCATAACCGATTTCACAAAATAAACTTTGAATTCCTCTTAAAATTTTAATATTTGGTTTTTAATTCTAATCTTGTAAAAAGTTACAATCTGAATCCTCATCTTAAAGGGATGGTATAATATTGGTAGAGATGAAGATTGGGTTTTTAACTTTCTGTGAGATAGCAAGAAACCACTCAAGAAATAATACGGAGCATATCATCTAAGAGGAAATCAAATTTCATCAGATGAAAATCGGTTTTGGAATGGCTGAAGCATCCACACAAAAAAGTAAAACAAAGCGATCCTTGTAAAAGGTGGGTCCCACCTTTTAGTAGGATTGCTCTGTTTTTGGATGTCTTAGCCATTTCAAAGCCATTTTCATCAAATAAACGTTAAATCACTCTTGGAATTACGTGCTCTTTCATATTTTGCGAGGTTTCTCATTTTCCCACCAAAAATCTCAGAAACCTGAAGTTAGGTCTCAACCAATACTGGACGATCCCTTTAACCCAAACCACACCATCCCTTTAAACACACATTCTCACCTTTCCTGCCTCCTCGATGAGGGCGGCGTCTTTCCGGTGGCCACCTTGCAGGATCTTCATCTCCAGTGCGCCGGAGATGGCGAGCACGGGGAGGCAGCCGAAGATGAGGAGAGCGAGCTTCCAGCCGTAGATGAAGCCGATACAGATGGCGGCGATCATAGTCACGGAAGACTGCACAATTATGCTCAGCCGCTGGCCGGTTGCCTAGGCAACACATCAAAGGGGGAAAATGCAAAACGATGATACAACTCCTTACACGGAAAAAAAAAACAAGAAAGACGTCGACGGCTTCTACTATTAACATCTAAAACTTGATTGGTTTCATCGACACTACGGTACTGACTTTTAACATGTGTGATATTCATCATTGATCGACCTGTTAATGGACAATAAATGACAGATATAATAGTACGCTGCGTCAAGGGTTCTACATCCTATGAAATCCACCCTTCTTGAACATGATAGCAGAGTACTTGAGACATCTTTGAGGGTTCTTCTTCCCATCCCTCCTCGCTCGTACTGCGGCGGGGTCAGATCGAAAAAGATGCGTCATGTTTCGCTTACCCCTTTCACTTGTGATGCATCGGATGAAAGTCTGGTGGCGAGTGCTCCGGTTCCGTGTTTGGGATCATCGAAATAGGCAGCATCCTAAGGCAACAAAAAAAGTGACGACAGAAAAAAAAAATCACTACTCATTTAAAATAACGTAAAAACGTAAAGACTTCTTCTTTCAATACCATCTCAAAAGATTGTTGTGAAGTGATAATCTATGAGTGTGTGCAGAAAATAATGTTGTAAAATAACATAACACAGTACAGAATCTTAGCTTCAGGTTTTCGTTCAGTCATGTTTACTTTTACTTCATTTTTTTTTTACACAGGCAATGATAGTGTTAACAATTTGGAACGGGTCTCCTATAGTAAGGCAATTTAAGGATATTTTTTTTTTCATAATCATATTTATTATTCATAATCAGGTTATATGGAATAATTCTTGCATTAGAATTTAAGGATATTTTCTATTTCTTTCAACGAACAGCAGACATATAACAACAAATTCGTGAAATTCATGAAATGATACTGTACATACCCTCTCCAATGCGAGATAATCATTACAATTTTTGCATCCATCCTGGTAACGGTATAATGAAAATATAGAGAGTAAAATAGCATATCCATAACATAATCATTATGTACTTGGTTGACTCGGCACAGTGGCAGATCCAGAAGGGGCGCACCAGGCGCACAACCCCTCGTAATTTTTCGTTAAAACAAAAGAAAAAAAGAGAAAAAATGGGGGGGGGGGGGGGCTCGTACGCCCCTTTCGTAAAGGCGCCTCCCCTTTACGGAATTCCTGCATCCGCCCCTGTGGCAAGAGGTAATCTGACGGTCACATACCTGACGCAGCATCGTCCAGAAAGCTTTCTGCCGGAGACGCAGGGTGAGCTCTTCTCCAGAGATGGCGAAGCAGATACCGGTGACTGAGTTACTGACGAGGAAAGCGCCACCCAGGGCAACGAACATCAGCGACCAGAAGACGGCTTCTTCACGCATCTGGTCCGCTGGGTAGGTGAAGATCTGCAGAGACACATCAAGCCAAATACAGTATTGAATTAGCTGATGCTGTTTGCAGTACACGCGACAATAGGGAGCTTTAGACCCGCGACGCGGACGCTACGAGGAAAAACTGTTTTGCGCATGCGCGAGAGACCGCTGATCAAAATCGATCTCTCGTCGTCTTCAACGTCGCCATCGCTGAATGACTAGGAACGACAGCTTGTGATGTCATATGTGTAGAATGATATAAAGAAAATATAAAGAAAATTCAGCATAATTTCATTTTTCTTGCATGATAAAAGAGCGCTTGACTTGCCTCTTTTAGAAGGCTGGGGAATATGATCCTTAATATACATCAGTAATAATAAGTCGAGGGAATGTGTACTCTTTTTCTATAGATTTTTTTTTTTTTAGATTCTCTTTATATTTTTCTTATTTCGTTCTGTGCACGTGACATCATAAACTGTAGCAGTCTTCTCATCAAGCAGTGACTGTGCAGAAACTTCACACACAAAAAGAAGAATAAATTATAACTTTTGACTGGATTGTCCGATTTTCCTAAAACTTTCACTGAAATGTTCTAGGAATATTGCCGCATTCACTCAATCCACATTTAAATATGAATGTGGACTTTTCCTTTAATGTCTGTGAATTGTAGAAATAATTGGCCTACCAGGATAATCTCGCTGAAGAGGATGGCGAAGACCGGCATTGCCACGCCCAGGATACCAGCAAAGATGCAGCCGATGAAAATGAGATGTGCTTCCGGTTTGTTGAGGCGCAGAATCTCCCCGTATCCAACCTTGCGAATATCTTCTTCTTCCTCCTCCTCCTCGGTGGCCTGAAATAATCAAACAGGGAGGAAACCATGACAACCGCATCTAACGACTTGAGTTTGAGACGTCTCATCTCACACTCATTGTTTCTACGATTGATACTACTGGTCATGTCACGGGCTGTTATGTGAACATCCTTTCGTTGAAAACATTATTACCCTCTTCCATTGATAGCATCTCTTACCATGACATCTGGGCCCCATTTCATAAAAAGTTGATATGATAGCAACTCTTGCTGGAATGGCAATTGTCATAGTAACGACAAGAATCCAGCTTCCTGATTGGCTGTTGCCATTGGAAGTTGCCATTCCAGCAAGAGTTGCCATCCTAACATCTTTTATGAAATGGCGCCCTGGGCCCCATTTCATAAAAGACGTTAGGATAGCAACTCTTGATGGAATGGCAATAGCAACAGCCAATCGGGAAGCTGGATTCTTGTCGTTACCATAACAATTGCCATCCCAGCAAGAGTTGCCAACATATCATCTTTTTTATGAAACGGGGTCCAGGTCCACCTAAACGTGACTTTTATTGCGAAAAAAAAATCAAGTAGCATGTTGGGTGTTCCATCTTAGCGTCACCAAGCAAAGTTTCGGCGATATTCTTGGCACAGAGACCGTCCTTCATTCTATCATACACGTAGGGAATTCTTCTTACTTGAAAAAAACACTCAACGACACAATGAGATGACATCATCACCTCAAATTTACATATGTGGCCGTTGGCAATATTGCTCTTTCCTGAAACATATACCACCTTGGTTTTTTGTGGTTTAGTAACTTTCTTCTTTTATCTGTGTTTGGTCGGTTTGTTAGTTGGTTCGTTGGGCAAATGTTCCATCATTGTGTTGGATTTCACTCCCTTTATTGAGGTCATAATACGGAGGGTTGTTTTTTTTTTTCTTTAAAGGACGGAAGACCTACATCTTTGACACTGCCTCCTTTGCTGAAGCTACCAGACGACACTTGGCGAGAGAGCTGCCGGGACATTTGGCGGGACATCTGGCGGGAGAGCTGGCGAGACGGGGTGGTCACAGCCGAAATCTTCTTTTCAAGTGCAGCAGAAGTTTCACCTTTGGGTCGGACAAGTTTGGCCAAATAAAGAATTAAAAAAATACATATACAATATAAACAGCGATACGCACAAAGGTGCCATCTCTCTAACAACAGAAATTTGAAGGTTTACGTAACGCAGCGTACAGTGTAAAGCAGAACGGCTACCGAGTGAGCCGTGTTGGCTTAAGAGTACCTTGACATGTACACTAACATTCAAATTAACATTATAGGGCTCTTTTTGCCCTGATGGTCCGAAACAGAAGCAAACATAACGATCCAGATTGAATTTTAGTTGCCCGGTTAGGCCTCCAACAGATAACCTTTTTTTCTTTGTCTTTTTCTTTCTTTCTTTCTTTCTTTTTTTTTTTTGGGGGGGGGGGGAGGGGCGCGAAAACAATTTTTAGCGGCCCGGGGTCACGGGGCCACTGCCAATGTCGACCTCTTGAGTATGATGAGTAAGTTTGGCTTACATTGCGTACTCTCATGTGATCATGTTGATCGGAGGAAATAGGAAATAGGAGGAGTAGGAGCAGGAGGAAGACGAGCATGAAGGAAAGGACGAAGAAGGAAAGGACGAAGAAGGAAAGGACGAAGAAGGAAAGGACGAAGAAGAAAAAGAAGAAGAAGAGAAAGAAGAAAAAGATGATGGAGATGAAGAAGGCAAAGATGGGGGAGAAAAAACAAAAGGAGATGATAATAGTGTTGATGAGGATGATGATGATAATGGTAATGATGATGACGGTAATGATGGTTATGATGATAACGATAATAATGATGGCATGGATGCTGGTGATGATGACGATGAAAAGGAGAAAAAAAAAATATGAGAGGAAGAAGACAAGAAGCAGCTTCCGCAACACAAAGTACACTTTCGTCCAACGTGTGCGTGCCAGCAACCAAAGATTTTGTCAATCTTTTTAACGTACCGTCCGCGTCCAGAGTTTGAAGTGTGACGAGCTGCTTGTACACGCCGCCTCTCTTCATGAGCTCGGCGTGGCTGCCGAACTCGACGATGGTTCCCTCGTCGAAGGCGTAGATGACGTCGGCGTTCTGAATGGTGGTCAGACGGTGAGCGATGACGATGGTGGTCCGACCCTCCGATGCCTGAGGGAAAAAAAAAATCGGGAAGACTCGCAGATATATCTCTTACTCAATCCTTATGTGACTCACAAACGGATTTAAACACTTTTCTACAATGTATTTCATTAAAAAAAAAGACGAATGCTATTTGCAAGAACGAACGGGAGTAACAAAACGATGTTTCTTTTATTCCTGAGACATTTTCTTAAGATTTTCAATGGAGTTACCTTATCCAAAGCTTGCTGCACGACTTTCTCGCTCTCCCTGTCCAGAGCTGACGTGGCTTCGTCAAGGAGAAGAATGGACGGGTTTCTCACCAGCGCGCGGGCGATGGCGACTCTCTGTTTCTGTCCCCCGGACAGCTGGGCGCCGCGCTCTCCGACCATGGTGTTATAGCCCTGCAATGTGGGGGGAATCATGACTGTGGATAATGTCTTTGCCGTTTATAGAATTCCAAATCACGATTATTCATGATAGGCATGTCTAGACTCAGTGTTCATGTAGTGTGGATACATTTGGAGAACTGGAAGAAAAAGTCATGGAATATAAATTCCGATGTCCCTGGTTCGAGTCCCGTTGTGGCTGAAGGCGGTCATTCCACGAGCTCGACAACCACGAGTCTTAGGCTCAAGAGCTAGATAATGAAAAGGGGTCCACGAGTCACACAGCACACGTGCTAGACACGAAATAAAGCAGGCCCATTAGCTGGACACTACATAAGTAAAATAGGGATAAGACACTGGACAGCTAGACACTAGGCTAAAAAATAAGGCAAACGAGTTCGACACTACGTACCTTTAGCCGTCGAGTGATGCAACGTCAAGCTCGTGGGCCTTTTCTGCATAGTATCGAGCTTGTGGGCCTTGTTAGCCTTGTGGCGAGCTCATAGGCCTTATTTGCCTAGTGTCTAACTCATGGACCGTTTAACTCGGGGGCATATTGATGTCAAGCTTGTGGGCCTTGTTTACTTAGTGTCTAGCACGCTGTCTGCATGACTCGTAGGCAGTAGGTCCTATGACTCGTGGGCGTCGAGCTCTTGACGTACACCCGACTGCATTGGTTGGGCCCCCAAGGCGCCCTATCATCATTGATGTGTTGCTGTGTCTGTGTTGTGGTCGTGCCTATAAAGTACCCATTGCCTCCTTAGCAGCCACGTACAACTAATTCAAATAATCGGTGGGGAACCAATTACAGTTCGATCTTTTAATCATGGAAGGCTCTATCTCTTCGCCTAGTTGAAAATGACTTACAGGGGAGAAAACTTCAAACAAAAAAGTGATTCAATCGTTGAATCGCCCAAACGATACGAATAATAATCACGCGAAGTAAATATATCTTAAAAGATATCTGCGTACAGAACACAAGACTGAATCAATGACCAAATAATGAGCAAAGGTCAGCCTGGTTGATAGAGACCCCTCCTATAAATGCCAGTGTCAGTTTGTGTCGTTCGATTACGCCGTCACACTGGTAAGATTTCGCCCGAAGTTCACAAAGTTTTGCAAGTGTGACCGAACACCTTCCGAAAACTGTTCCATGACATTTACTCCTACGACACCGGCTCCCATGAAATATCTGCACGCCTAAGCCACACGTAAATTCTATCCGATAAAAATTTAAAAAAAGAATTAAAAAAAAAAAAAAAACCTCGAGAAATTTCCCACTCAACTTGTGAAATTTCCGGAACCCCCTTGCAAAGATAAAACATCGCGAAGTTTGTCATGTGATCCGTTCACTTCCTGTTTACAGCGCCTTCACAGCTGTCAGACAGCGCGCATTTTCTCCTTTGCTGCGCATGCGCACCGCTGACCAAAACTTCCCGAAGAAGCGAGAACGGAAACTTCCAGAAGTTTGGCCGCCCAGTACGGATGGGCGAGGAAGCTTCTCGAAGACCTCTCAAAGTTAAACTTCTCGCAGTTATGCTTCTGCGACCTTGGCTAGTGTCTCACCTTGGGTAGCTTGGAGATGAAGTCGTGGGCGTTGGCCATCTTGGTTGCCTGGACGATCTCCTCCTTTGTCACGCCTGCACGGCCGTAAGCGATGTTCTCCTCGATGCTGCAGTTGAAGAGGATGGGCTCCTGGCTGACCACGCCGATTTTCTCGCGCAGCCATCGGACGTTAAGGTCGGTGATCTCGTCGCCATCAACAAGAATCTGTTTTTGACATAATCAATCCACCATTAGTATATAAATATTCATAATTTATATACTTATTGAGTGATCAAGAAATGTTTCGTGGAAATTAGTAAAACTTCACAATTTTACAACTTCCTCAATTTCCCCCTGGTTTTGACCAAGCCTTCACTGTTGTGCTGAGAAAACGTCACTCTTTTCAGACCAACTTTCAGCTAGTCTGGAATTAACCTTTACAAAACATCCATGATACCAAAGTAAAAACCAAAAGGCTAGGGTTTCTAGAATGATTCTGGCTGCATGTCCTCACCTTTCCGTCGGATTTGTCATAGAACCTGAGCAGCAGGTTGATGGTGGTGGACTTGCCACACCCACTGGACCCCACCAGGGCCACAGTCTGCCCCTTCCGGATGCTGAGGTCTATGCCCTTGAGGATCGGGACGTCGGGTCGAGTGGGGTAGGTGAACTGCACCCCTTGAAACTCGATGTTACCCGTCATCTGAGACGGTTTCTTTCCTTTGCTCGACCTAGCGTCGATTTCTGGAGTCTGTCATTCAACAAAACACAGAATTTAGAGCAAAAATGTTTAGAATAAATCTTAACCTTCCTAAAACACATTTATACTCCATCAAAGAGGAGTCACAGGATGCATTTCAACAAAACAGTCACAATTCTGTCCCCCAAGTAGATGTACTGTGAAATGGTACATTTCATTTTTTTTTTTATTGAGCTACTCATATATCTACAGTTTACAAAAAAAAAAGAACATTACAAATTGGAAACATATCTTTTTTTTTTAAGAGAGAGAGAGAAAGTAGGCTACTCATTTCCTCGACTTGATAATGACACCTGTTAAGGTTAATATTTTTTCCCTTTAATTTCTGGCAGAAGTAAGTACAAACTGTTCTTTCATTGTGTTTGAAAGTGAAAATATGTTTTATATTCTTTATCATTGTTCTCCGTAAGTGACGTCACTAACTGGAGAGATCAAGTTCAAGTTCAAATTCAAATTTTATCTTTTCATCCAGCAATGGCTACACCGAGATTTTAACAATTCATAACTTTTGAAAAGAGAGGTCGATTTTCTTCAAACTTTCACTGATGTCTTCTATATACTAATACTGCTGCATTCACTCAATCCAATCGCATATTTTGGGTTTCATTCTCCTTGAAGTCTGTTTGAGGTTGGGGTCGTTTAAAGCTGCATACCGCATCGATGATGTCGAAGAGAGTGACCGCAGCGCTCCGGGCGGCAGTCAGAGAGGTGATGGAGGGACTGATGTTGCCGATAGAAAAAGATCCAATCATGACGCAAAAGAAGACGATCATGACGTCACCACCGGATATGACACCATCAGCGACAAGCTTTGGTCCATACCTGGCAGATACCGTGATAAAATAACGAGGAAATTTGGATTTTCTCCAGAATTGCAACCATTTCCATGTATATTAATGTACGTGCATGTCGAGACTTGCTTTCATTGATCCAAATTTTTACATTGTGCTTACTAATAGGCCCTACAGTTCATTTACTGATCTACGTATGACCTGTTGATCCAAATTGCAACATTGTGCTTACTACTGCTCTACAATTTCTTTACTGATATACGTATGACCTGTTCAGTTGTATTCAGGGTGGCTAAAACAAGGATTACGAGTTTGAACCTGGACAAATGCTAATATGTCCTGAGACAAAATATCTTCATCCAAGATGTCCCACTTATCCAAAGCGTATAAATGGGTAGAACAATCCTTTCTACAAACCAGCATGACTTGTATTTGACAAACATTATGAAAATATTTTTGAAAACACACAATTCGTATTAGTATTATTGTTAGCCTTAAAAGACACCAAAGTCAAAATCATTTTCAATATTGCCTCTTAAAATATAACGTCTTGAAGAAACTTCACCCAAACCTCTACATAACCTATATTACAATCATTTCTAACACACCATCAGCAAACCATTGACTTCAGCACACCTTCACCACAATCATCTTCACCATCACCATCACACCACCATCACCACCAAAATCATCATCACCATCATCATCACCATCATCATCATCATCCTTATCACCACCACCATCTCACCACCAACATCACACACATGAACCACACTCAGCGCGGAACATCGGTGACGCGCTATTGACGCTTTCTTGCCGGCACGCTTACCAGAAAGCTAGGGCGTAAGAGCCGAACATGATGAACATGGTCAGTCCCATACCCACACCAGTCGTCACCCCTTTCTTGACCCCGACGTCTCTCGCCACCCTCAGCTCCTTCTCGTACCTGTTGATGGCCAAGAAGTACATTGACAGACGGAAGAACAGATAGACAGACAGTAAGATAGAAAACCAGATGCAGAGACATAACGTATCGAAATAAAAATATACCTGCAAACATACATAAGTATATACAATATATATACATATAAAGGTACAAAATTAAATCAATTCATCTGGACTTACTGTTTTAATTCCGAGAACGGTTTCACGTCCAATCCAAGACGTGGATCGGACGTGAAATCGTTCTCGGAATTAAAACAGTAAGTCCAGATTAATTGATTTAATTTTGTACCTTTATTGAACGTTACCTGGCTGAATCAGAATTTACACCATTTGATATATATATATATAATAAATACAATACATATATATATATATATATATATATACACTTCACACATATAATTATAATACGCACATACAGATATACGAAAAGAGATCCATTATACATGTACATGCATGCGTACATGGATTGAAATTGAAAGACAATATAAAATTGTCTCGATTGACGCTGAGATAGGTAGACATATTTTGGGGGGTATCAAGAATAGAGCCAACTGTACAGAGCAACAGAAAGACAAACAAAAAACGGAAGTAACAAAGTGGGGAAAAGTGAGAGAAACATTTTCTAACCGTTTGACTTCCTTTCGCTCTCCGCCAAAGGCGATGACGGTCCTCACGCACGATAACACCTCCTCAGCCACGCTGCCAGCACCCGCGTACGCTTCCTGCTCCTGCTTGGCGTACGTGGTCAGGACCTACACAGCACGGTGATAATTACATATCAAAGGGGCATTCCAGACGATTTTCAAAATTTCACATCTTGTAGTACATAAATCGACAGGTTCATGCATAGATCTGTGGAATTTATTGTGGTCCTTGAGCAGAGAAACCAATACTCTGAAAAATCCTAAACAAATTACACTGAACGATGTTTTGTTTTGTTTTTTGTTTTTGTTTTTTGTTTTTTTTTATTTTGTTTGTTTGTTTTTTGTTTTTTGGTTGTTGTTGTTTTTTGTTTTTGTTTTTGTTTTTTTTTGGGGGGGGGGGGCTATCAAGAATAGGGCCTACTGTACAGGGCAACAGAAAGACAACTGAACAATGTTGATGACATAGGAGCCTCACACATTTCAGAAATGTAGCAGTGTAATTCCATTACATTACCACTGATCACCTGTGTATAATCTATGCACGCCTTCTTCTTTTGTTATCCTTCCTTGAGCCCCAATTCATGCATTCTTATGGTGAGGCTGACATGTCATCATCCTTTTACATCGCAATTTGTTCTAAATTTTTATAACCTTATTCCTCATCCCAATCAGAATAAATTCTGAAACTCTGTACTGAGTATAACTACAAAATAACATGTGATTTATAGTTGTTCAAATGTTAAAGTCTGAAAATCATCCGGATGTCTCCTTTGCGACTCAACCATCTCACTTAACCAGGTTCATGATTCATGATTTGCACCCATCGTTTCATATAATGAAGAAAAAGGGATAATTACGTAAATACACACAACTGTATACATTCATATTGATATACATTGTGTATATAAATTATATAACACAATACAAATATCTATACAATTGAAATATAAAGTATTTGCTTCGGTGATTATACTCCTTCTTTGAATTTATGCCAAGACATGCAATAAGGTTTGTTGGACAGATATGAAATAACAGCACGCAGAAGCTTTGACAGCTTCTAAGGGTTGACGACCTAATAACCCTTTATTGACCATAATCATAAATTTCACTGCTCTTGCGCATAGAGATTTATGTCTGACCAATGCACAATACGTAAGGTGAGGGAGGGAGCAAGCTGACTGGAAGTGCGACGGAACTTACGTAAGACATGAAGCCACCGGCAACTGCGAGCAAGGGCGTCAGAGCGATGAGTACGAGCGTCAACTCCCAGCTCTTCCAGAATGCAATCCCGAACCCTATGGAGAAGAAGAAAATCAGTTCACCAATGCAGTCAAACGAACTGATACTAATTCTCTAGAATAAGACCGCTAAAAGATGAGCTAAACAATTCACGTGTTTTGTAATAAATGCATCTAATTACTTATAATTCAGTTTACATGATCTACAACTGTTCATGTTCATGACTCTGTCTTGCCTCGCGCAAGATTTAAGCTATAAGAAATAACTTTTCATGTATATTAGCCTCGATAGAAATCAGGGAATCTCGAAAATTTGTTGCCAAGTAAAATATTGCAAGCGATCGATGTGGTAGCGGTAGTCAATGTCAGAAAGGAGTGTCAAAGTTTGAGATGCCAGAGGTCAAATGTCAGAGGTGAAGATGTTGAAAAAAAAAAATACCCGAGGTAAACTATCAGAAGATAAGATGTCGGAGATAAAAGTGTCATGAAGTGAAAAATGCTGTCGGTGAGAAGGTCATAACAAAACCAGCGGAATACCAATATAAGTCAAAATATTGTATTTGAAAAGTTTTTACCTCATTTATCATGACATTTTGGCCAACAATTTCACACCGAACTGTTCTTGACTTTCATACTGACGACGACGACGACGACGATGATGATGATGATGATGATGGTAATAATAGTGATGATGCTCATCATTTTCAGCATAACCATTATCATCATAATCATCATTATTATCATTATCATGGCAATAATAGCAATGTTATTATAATCACTACCATCAAATATGATTATCATTATCATGTTTTGTCATAACAAGTAATGTTTCTTGGAGATCAATGTCACGTCAAGTTTTATCCCGGAACCTGAATATTATCATTATAATTATTATTATCATAATTATTATTATCATTATTATTATTAGTAGTAGTAGTAGTAGTAGTAGTAGTATCATTATTATTATTATCATTATTATTATTATTATTTCTTTGCAAAATAAGAGGAGTGAGACCTCTATCGGCGAATAGGAGGCAACCTGCGCAGCTGGGAAAATAGAGACGAACCTTTTCAGTATCAAGGCCAAATGAGTTTCTAAGCTCAGTTGGTTGGTCCTGAGAGGTAAATTATATCTTACCCTTATATTACACATGCGCTCCATCTTTCTCCATTTTATATACATTTTTGGAACATCCTTTGCTTGTTGTTTTCAGCATGTATAAGGAATAGTTGCAAAGGTTCTTTTTTAACTCCTGAAATTACTATTTCTTTGTTGCATGGTGCATAACCAGACCATGTGGCAAGAAACGAATTTTACTGGTGATACGCAGAGACAACAATTGGTATCGTTCGCGTTCGTATACAACCACTTTGACACAAAGCACAAGAGTATACAATACCAGTGCATAATGATGACAGATGTTTTGCACGCTCTGCTAGGTTGACCAAAATACTCAGACTCAGCACCAAAGGACTTTGTACTGCACAGCCTTACAATACCTATATACAACAAAAACAAACAAACACACACACACGTCCACGTTCTCACAAAATTTCACACCTATAGTCACCCATACAAAATATGATATGTATATTATAGAACCATTGTAACACACACATTACACCTTGGCACACACTAAGACACAACAGAGTAAACACGACAGTAGCGAGGCTATACTTCTCACCATATAAGGTCATGCACCCGCGTTCGCCATTCATATTCATAGTAATCATACGTGCATGTCTCTGGCGAAGATTTCTCTGATACTTAATATGGTTTCTCGATAATTTAATGCCGCATGCGCTAGGGGCAAAGCTCCGCCCTTTACCATAGAGCAAGTATTTTAAGAAATGGGCTATGCGAATGGTTGATACGCAGGTGGATTATTCATATTGGAATCGGACTGAATTTGAATATTATGCTCTGTTCAGTCAAAGGAGGCCTAGAACACATGTTACGTCTCTTAAATCATTGATGTATCATTCAAACGCACACATTACTTTCAATTCAATTTTAATGAATTTACATACGCATGCTAGATGTGATTACAGGGGCGGATCCAGGAATTCTGTAAAGGGGGGGGGGCGTGACTAATATTTCTGGTGTCACTTCCGGGTTTCATTTCATTGTTTTTCTTTTTATTTCTTTTGTTTTTTACGAAAAATAAAGGGGGGCGTGCGCCGGTTGCGCCCCCCTCTGGATCCGCCACTGTGATTATATGTCTGTTTGTGGTGGTTTTTGTTTATTTACTTCATAACATCATAAGTAGTATAGGCCTACACCTGCGTTCATAATCTGTTGTACATTTTACTGTGATACTCCACTGTTGCATGTTTCTGGAGGTCTTCTAACTATAACCAAGAACCAAAATGATCAAAGGTATAAAGAGCTACATTTCTTCTTCCTCCTCGTCTTCACTGCACATGAAGAACAAGGAAAAGTAGAAATTACGCAGTGCGTAACATATGTCCCCGCCGGAAGTAGCATTTTGTAACAAAATGTGCAATATAGGTAAAAAATCAAGGTCAAAGGTCAAAGAAGTCAAAGGTCAAAATTCTGTGTAGAAGTTTTGAAGCCCTCACCTAGTGCCATCACATAAAGCACATGGAATCGAAATTGGGTTAGAAATGGCGAAGGAGTAGCATTTTGTAGCCAATGTACAATATAGGTCAAAAATCAAGGTCAAAGGTCAAAGAAGACAAAGGTCAAAATTCTGTGTAGAAGTTTTGAAGCCCTCACCTAGTGCTATCACATAAAGCAAACGGAATCGAAATCGGGTTAGAAATGGCGAAGGAGTAGCATTCTGTAGCAAAATGCACAATATAGGTCAAAAATCAAGGTCAAAGGTCAAAGAAGTCAAAGGTCAAAATTCTGTGTAGAAGTTTTGAAGCCCTCAACTAGTGCCATCATATAAAGCAAACGGAATCGAAATCGGGTTAAAAATGGCGAAGGAGTAGCATTTCGTAGCAAAATGTACAATATAGGTCAAAAATCAAGGTCAAAGGTCAAAGAAGTCAAAGGTCAAAATTCTGTGTAGAAGTTTTGAAGCCCTCACCTAGTGCCATCACATAAAGCAAACGGAATCGAAATCGGGTTAGAAATGGCGAAGGAGTAGCATTTTGTAGCAAAATGTACAATATAGGTCAAAAAATCAAGGTCAAAGGTCAAAGAAGTCAAAGGTCAAAATTCTGTGTAGAAGTTTTGAAGCCCTCACCTAGCGCCATCACATAAAGCAAACGGAATCGAAATCGGGTTAGAAATGGCGAAGGAGTAGCATTTTGTAGCAAAATGTACAATATAGGTCAAAGGTCAAGGTCAAAGGTCACGACTGAAATTCTGTGTAGAAGTTTCAAAGCTCCCATGTAGTGCTATCATATAAAGCAAACAGAATCAAAATTGGCTCATAAATGACAGAGAAGTAGCAAATTGAAGATTTTGATCACACACGGACGCACACACGGACACACGGACACACGGACACACGGACGGACGGACGGACAGACGGACGGACACACGGACACACACACGTACGGAGCCCGTTTCATAGTCCCCTGCTCGAACTCGTTCGGCGGGGACAAAAAGCGATACTATCGAAAGGGGGAACGAGAAGTACATCACCAAACAGAAAGACTCAACATGAATGTTGGAACTTTGGACCCATGCTCTCCAAACGACAGCAACAACACAATCAACGCATTTACTATCTGCGATCAGGTTAGATTCGCATTATAAAAATGAGACAGGTGAACATTTCCGTCGCATATTTTCTACATTGTCTCATTGTCTTTGTCGATAAAAATCACATTATTTGAATAGCTCCGTCATTAATTCTCCCTGTCTGACCACATTTACGAGATAAGAGTTACATGCCCCATATGGATTGCAGACACGTTGCGCAACTTGTGGGGGGGGGGGGGTAGAGGATGCTCTATACAATTCTCTTCATTATTCCTTTGAATCCAATTATGCGCCCCGCCTCCCGATGACATCATTGAGGATCAAAGAGCGGTAAACGTCACGTGCACAAGCTATTACCATTACTAGAGGCGAAATGCCGGGCAACGGCGCACATCCTTCGTGCTTTTATATTATAATGGGCGTGTTTAGCCGAAACATAAACAAAGCCATTGGGAAAGCCGTTAGCCACTTCCAGTCATAGACTGGGAACATGATGACAAATATTGTGTGTGACATGTCTCACTCCTAAGTACAGTTCTGTTTCAGTGCTGTCTGTTTTTCAACTCTGTTTCTTACATATTTTTTTTTCTATCATGCTGTTAGAATGGTTTATCTGTCTCCAGTGGCGGATCCAGAGGGGGGCGCAACCGGCGCACGCCCCCCTTTAATTTTCGTTAAAAACAAAGAAAATAAAAAGAAAAAAAAACTGAAATGAAACCCGGAAGTGGCACCAGAAATATTAGTCACGCCCCCCCCCCCCCCCCCCCCATTACAGAATTCCTGGATCCGCCCCTGTGTCTCTAATTTCAGCCCCACATAGGTAACCTTACAGACAGCATCATGAACTTGAAAAGTTATGATAGTCTTTACACTCTCTTTAAAAATGAATTATCAAAAAGTTACATATTATGATTGTGATACACAAGAGATCGAAATATTCACAATCTATAAAACGCACAAAATTGTTACGTTTTTACGAATAGTATTTTTTTTACTTGGTACTTATTGATATCCACTACATGTACATCACTGAATATAATATCCCTCTCAGCACAAACTTTGAACAATAATTCACCTTGAGATAAAAGTCTTTGAGTTTTGTCAGAACAGTGATTTTATACTATATGTATGTAATAATCCGCGAGTGGTGGCTGACCCAGCGGCGGAGGGATATGCGTTAGATTCGGAAACTCTGCTTCTGACAATCGAATGATTTCATGCAGATCAATAAAGTGTGTAGCGTGAACACGGCCATTATCCAAATATGGTTGCTGTAATCGGCGTTCAGCGAAGCGAGGTCAGTAAATCACGCGTCACAATGTTGAATCTAAAGCAATTAGCCAATGAGAAATGTAAAAAAGACAACCAACCAACCCTAAATGTGTGCTAGTGCTAGTCATAGAGATAGAATAAGTAGAGACGGTGAGACGAAAGGAAAGCATCGTCCAAAAAGGAAGCACTGAAGTAGGGACTAAATAGTCATACAAAAAGGTTCCGACGTGTGTCAGACGTGAGGTCGCCAGGGGTAAACAGACCAGAATGGAAGGAATTCGAAAAACTATAGCCATCAGCCCGCGCCTTTTTCAAACATTTTGTTTGGCGTTAAGCATGTGTAAATAGTATGCTCCTACAAGTCACGCCGGTAAAAGTCACAAAGCTATTCCCAAGACTTAGCCTTTGATGTTGTTGATGTTGTTACTGATGCTGATCATGACTCAATTTAAGTGAAGGGGGTAAGCAAACACGTCATGTGCTGAACGTCGCCATTTTACAGCTCCGTTGGGATGCCGCGATGTATCACACGGTTTTAACAGGGAGAACCGGGAATATTGATTTGTGGCGTTCGTTTGTTTGTTTTTTTTTTCTCCTTTTTTATATTTTGAGGAGGGCAAAGGCGAGGTACATGTGTAAAAATTCTGGATTCTACCAAGGAGGTAACTAGATTCTACGTGACATGGTAGAATTCTGAACAGACCGCTTTCACTGGTGTACTATATGTAGCAGACATAGAAACTTACTTCCGCCATTTGTGTTGCCATTAGCAACCATTATCTTTATCAGCGATAGCCTCGTCAAAGTCGTCATGCTCTACTTCGCTTTCCAAGTCATCGATACGATGAAAAACACACTAACAAACCAAAGGAAGAAAGATATTCGTATAATAAATATTGATTTTAGGGCGTACTTGTCAAGCCGCCTAGAGACCACGTGATTGAAGCAATATACGCCGAATAGAGACCGGTCGTGTTTCAAAATGAGTTTTGCATGTAAACACTGAGAAAAGGAAATCATGCCGAGCATCCCACGGCCGCCCGCCCTTTCCACTGTCTCCAGATATGCCTCGCCTTCTTGGCCCACTAATGATCTGGTTGCTCCTGATTTATGACAGGAACTGACTGCTGTAGCATAAACACGGCCTGTCCTATAACAGCTTCCCGGAGAAGGAATAGCATATAATTATCAACACGCCACACAAGCCCACCGTCTCATTCTTGAATATTATTGTATCATTAAAGGCATAATTTACCATTTGCAGATGAAACAAAACCAAGCATTAGTGCTTCAAAATAGTTTTAAAATTTGAGTTAGGGATAGAAACCACCAATATAAAAATTTGAACCAGTATAATCGACGATAAGGATCATTAAATATACAAAATGTGAACAATGACTGTTAGTTTATAATAAAAATGTTTCCACACTATACCGTCTATAGTTATGGTTTAATGAGAAAATATTGATATCTCCTTATATTTTAGGATTTATTGCAAAAATTTTATATGGAAGGATGTTTTGTGGTACAACTGACCTACACATTATGTATAAAAAGTGATATCTTGAACATTTTTTCAAATCACTGCTCCCAAAGGTAAACAGGACTTTTAACATTCCTTCACATTGACTATTCGTCCTGGACGCAACCCGGCATCCCGTCATTAATTTGGTGGTATAATGGTGACAATAGGCAGTGTTCCCGGCGTAGTAACCCTTGTGTGACCCTACTAATGCGAGAGACTCAAGTGTGATCACGTGACGAGAATATTGAAGATGATAATCATTACTATCGATGATAGGCCCTATGTATTTGTCAGTATATCCCTCGTTAATGAAATCTTTTTTGACGACTGACCAACATGACACCATAAAGTTACGGAACATAATGTTGCTATGATGCTGATAATGTTGAAAACAAAGATTTAATGAAGAAAATATGCGTTACCGATACGATGGTTCATTTTTTTTTCATCTATGGCGTGTGCAATGTGCTAATTAGCAGTTGGCATCGGCCTAATAGACCACCGCGATACACCGATCGTCTGCGTTGCAATACAGAAACATTATTCATTTCAAGAAATTTTACTATCGATATGTAAATATAAAACAAATACACCATGCGCTGTTCCGAGCCAATGGAGAAGTCATGGGTTCCTCGGTAACAGAAATTGCACTGGTTTCTTCGGAGCTGCGTCCCGCAGATGACAGCGCTTTTCCCACCACCTACAAGAATTCATAACTTCAGCTAAATCTCCTCAGGAGCTGCTCCTCAGTGCTTAGTACTTTGTTCGTTCAGTGGCCCACTGACTGCCAGCATCAATGAGCGGGAGAAAGAGCGCGCGCTCCGACATTATGACCTAATCCCTGGATATCTCATAGGCCAATCGCTTTGAAGCCACAGCACCGCCATCTTACCACGCACATCGCAAGATACACTCACGACATCACGGGATCTTGGTGATAGTCTCTGCTAGAAAATGCGTACAAGTCCCCATATAGAGTGTGAGTTGTATAAGTCTATAAAGATGGCGGCGTGGTGGCTTCACTCTCGCGTACAGCGTGAATGGACCGATGAGATATCCAGATACCTCCTTAACCTCTTACTGTAACCTGGTGGCCTGTGTGTCAGCTCTATTGGGATTTCAGAATTCAATATGGAACGGGTTTAGAGATCACTGCCTATCTAAAGGTGTACCCTGAGTTGAAATTAATGTGTACATTTGACTTACCAGATAAAAAGAGGGCTGTGTATTGCAAGCTGATGGCAATCTTGTCCCCGAGTCCTTCCTTCACTCTCTCCATGTCGCTGAATGGGCAGGGAAGAGAAGACGTCATAATGGAGAACCATCATGCAATCAATTATGTCATGAATATTCATGGTAAGATTTCACTGCTACTCCCGGTCTACTTGTGTGTTGCATACATCTCTGGAAAATGAGCAAGGGACAATTTCAAAATCATAGAGAGATTGGCAGCTCCGCGAAACGAAATTTCTGCAAAGAGACCCACGGAGACAACTCTTTATAGACAACAGATGAGGTGAGGAAAACGGAAGTTCATGTAGGACGTATGTCAAAGGGTCAAAGGTGAGGGAATTGTCATAATGACTTCTTGTATGAATACTATTTTCTCTATAGTTTATTTGAACTTGTGAAAAAAAAAAGATGAATCACTTAATTATTCGGTTATGAATTAAACGTAATTGATTTCTTGGACAGTATTCATATTTGATGGTACTGTTCACAAGACACACAAGCAACATTGAGCCTGATAGTAGGGGTAGCTGGAAATGCTTTTTTGACTTGTCAATGAAAGATCTCGGTGGAGACTTATTTTGGATTTGTAATCTTGATTGCAAGGATATGATTAATCAGGTCGGAAATATATTCATACGAGAAATTTTTGTCTGCTGGAGTAATTTAGTTTTTTCTCAGAACCCTCCTGACAGATATATTCATAATCAGGTTATATGGAATAATTCTTGCATTAGAATTAATGGAAAAGTTGTTATTAAGCATAATTGGATAAATAAAGGTATTATTAGAATTTATCATATTTTGAATGAACAGGGTAATTTTCTTTCATTTTCACAATTTAGAAATAAATATGAAATTCAATGCAATTTTTTGGATTTTTTTTCCATCATATCTGCAATTCCTCTTAACTGGAAAAATCTTGTTAAAAAACCTCAAACTCAAGATAAAAATTATCAAGAAGAACTGATTCTTGAAATTAAGAAAGCTCCTAAAGTATGTAGATTTATTCATAGAAAATGCGTAGATAATTTTCGTGAAGTTCCAAAATCACAAGAAAAATGGAATTCAATTTTGATAGAACCAGTCACTGACTGGAAAAAAATCTATCTCATTCCTTTTAAAAGTTCATTGTCGACAAAATTGCGTTATTTTCAGTTCAAGATTCTACACAACATCCTCGGGGTGAATAAACTGCTAAAACAAATTGGTTTGTCAGATTCTGATTTATGTACCTTTTGTTTAGATACAACCGAGACAATTACACATTTGTTCTGGGAGTGCCCTTATACTCAACGTTTTTTGAGAGAGTTCCAAAGACAAGTTTTGAAAGACGAAGTTATTCTCACATTTAACGATTTCATATTTGGAATCTTAAATGGTCCTTTCACTACATTGAATTCTGTTTTTTTATATGCCAAATATTACATATTCGCCACAAGATGTAAGAACGGTACATTATCTTTGGCGTTATTTCAAAGAGCTTTGAAACATTATTATGAAATTGAAGAAATTATATATCTAAAACAAGGTAAAATCACTGTGTTTTTAGATAAATGGAGACATGTTCAACTTATTTGAACTGTCTGATGCTGTTTCGTTAATATCGTGTATTTCATGTTTCTTGATGATTCAAGGATGGGGCTGATGCAACACTTTCATTTGGTTCGTAGTCAAATATATGGATATTTTCTCTCGGAAACTGGTAACATTCGATTTTGTTTGTAGAAAATAATTCCATACTTGGAATCCACCTTGCATACATTTAGTTGTTGCAACGTCAGGTGGATATTGACGTGTTTACGGGTTGCCTGGAGCAACCTTTGCCGGGGAGGTATGCATGAAAATAGTTTAAAGGTCTATGTACCCGCGAGTTTCTTTTAACGTTGTTATGATGTAAGTTAATTTATGCATGCTTTCGGGCAGGGTATGTTCGTGGCAACCCGGTGGCTTTCTAGGAGCCTACCTGGGTGTGGCGTGTGTAATGTAAATGTATACACTGTACATACTTTCGGGCAGGGTGCATCCTTGGCGTTCCAATGGCTTGCCGGAAGTCCGCTGGGGGCCTGCCTGAGCGTGGGGACGGCGGGTGAATGTTGTTTGCTAATTTCTAGATTTTCTGTCCATGGGGCCTATTAGTATTTACGAATTTCCTTTTATTAGCTGTACATTGCAATGTGGCTGTGCGCGGCCCTGTCGCTGTGCTCAAGTGTTACACTTGTGTACGGCGTTGGGGCTGTGTGTAGTCAATTGCAATGGTCCTGTGGAAGTTATTCAATGTGCACTCGTCGTCGCCATGTCGGGCGGGCCTGGGCGGGCTTTCGGACTGCCAAAAGTTATTTTATCCTATTTTCGCATTCTCGCATGTACGACCCTTTATAGTATGTTTTTTAGTAAGAAGATATTTAAATATTTGAAAAAAAAGTATAAAAAACACAGATATGTGTTTAAATTGTTTGTATCAAAGAAATGTTTTTGTGTTGAAGTAATAACTTTGTAATTCATTTATCCTCTGTAAAATTATGTTGCTTCGAGAAATCAATAAATTCTATCATTTGAAAAAAAAAAAAAAAAAAACATTGAGCCTCGAAACACCTATTCTAAACAGATGTAAGGAACATCTAAAATAATTATGTGTGCCAGACGTACCAGCCACTAATTCTATCATTGCTGTAAATTTTTTTCAAACGATTTTTTTTTTCAAGAAATCAAGAGGTAGTAGATTTTCTATTCCCTGCAAAAAATGACTGTCTAAGAATAATATGTAATATAGATATCAATTCAAACCGAACAGATGAAGATCAAATCTATATATTTTTGGAAGGAAACTCACTAAGCATGCTAAGCGATGTTATGCAGTATTCCCTTTAATTTTCTAAGCACATGTAGTCCGTGCGACTTGACCCTAATGACCCGTCGCAAACTGGACGTCTATGAGATGTACTTTCAGGAGCATGATAAACAGGACAAGCTTGCTAGGCATTACGCAACATTTATGGCCTCACCACGGTAAATAAGGCGCTTTCGACATAGGTCCTAGTCTCCGACATACAGCCTGTATTTTATTTTATCTTTTTACCAACTGCGTTGTCACGAGGCTGTCGTTTTGTTTATAAATGATCTTAATGGGGTCAGTGTTCACAGTGATTATATCATCCTTGAGTACCATTCCCGCGTCTTTGGAAAATCTCTCTCTCTCTCTCTCTCTCTCCTCCATTTCGAATAATGCAGTGTGTGTGTGTGTGTGTGTGTGTGTGTGTGTGTGTGTGTGGGTGTGTGTGCGTGCTTGTGTGTGAGTATAGTATACGTTCATTAATACTTGTGTGCCGGAAGTGTTTGCCTAATAGTCCAACTGTAGTATCTTCGTGTAGTAATGAGAGAGCAAAAGTGTACAACATTTGGATAAGCCACAAACGGGCTTCTCTCCTGACGATTTCAAAATTCTGGATATTTTTTTTCCCGAAGACCCAATATTGCACCCACTCGAATGTATTCAATGTATTTCAATACTGACTATAGGAGGTGTTATGAGAACATGCTTTTACTTGTACAATGAATTAGCTGAAAATAACATTTTAAAGTCGGACGATCGTCACCCCTAATGGTACGTTATTGCGTAACTCCTCCGAACGAACGAAATTCGCGCATGCAATTGCGCAATGCCACACTGCAGTGCTATTATTGTTGTTTTCTCTGTACAATTGTATGCATTGATTTTGTCACTTAAGAAAGTGAGATTTATGTTTGTGTTATATATTGTGGAAAAAAACGAATAAATATGAAATATGAAATATGAAAATATAATATATCCATAAACGTGTGGGACAATGCTGCCACTGAGACACGTGTGTGTGTGTGTGTGTGAGCTGCGGTGATTGGAGGAGAGAGGCCAGAAGACGCTTGGCTCTTTTGGTCTCTCTTCATGCGCATGCGCACTGTGAGTGTGCGTCCATTCGGATCCCTTCGGAAGCTCGCGTGGCTCGGACAGCCATTTTGGGTCAGGTGAATTTTCATACCAATGTGTGTTCGCTGACCCATTGAGCCAGCGCTATTCTCATTCGGTGTCACGACATTTGATACAGAATGGGGGGAGGCAGCGTGTTGCGCTCGTCTCCGTGCCGCACAAACCACTCGCCACACGATTGTAAGGCTTTAACATACTATGAAAAATTGTGACGGTATGACATCATTAGCTCGCTCATTTGAATAAACATAAGGTTTTGATTTTTAAAAATGGAAAATTCAAAATGTCATATTTTCCTTATTTCTTATCTGATTTTTGTCATTTTTGTATCGTTCTGTATGTTATATTTTTCTCTTTCATTTGGAGTTTATGTTTGGGCTGAATGTAAATACAGTACGAAACTGCAAATACAGTACGAAACTGCTAGCACACGGCAGTATAGGATGATTGGATTGCTATAGTTTTCTGTCGGTCTGCTGAACGACTTCATGAATTCCGGAAATTTGAATAGCGCCTCAGTATGTGTCCGATGCAATTCGCAAATTGAAATGGCATAGGGGAGTGAGGATAATAAACTTACTCAGCCAGCCGTGACGTCAGCTCGCCGCTCTTGTGAACGTCGAACCACTTGATCTCTTGATGCAAGATGGCGTCGAAAAACGCGGTTCGAATCTTGTAGATCTGCCGCTCGCAGGCTAAAGTCCACATAGATACCTGAAATGACAAGGCAATCCGTGGAATATAATTGTTTCTATGACTATGTGTTAAATGTGTAGTTTTGTGATATGTTTTATGTATCAGCCTCTCATAATATTTCTCTTTACAGTTGAAAAAGGAAGGGGAAAAAATTGCTAGAAATCCAAAGTTGGCACGTCCATTTCTGCGAGCGCCATGAATAGTATAAGCCAATAAAACATATTGTAACCGTAGGCCTATAGCAAAGACTGTTGAGGGCTGCACTTTATGGAACTTGCAAAAGCAAAGTTATCTCGAAGTATTTATCTCGGCATCATTTTTTAACATCATTTATGAATGTATAGATAGGTCTGCTGCTCCTAGAATAACGTCCACATCGATGTCTGTTGGCAGCCAGATTTTCAAGGGAGAAGAACTCTTAGATTGGCATCGTGTGGGTGAGAACAGGGTTGCACTCATTTGCAAAGCATCGGCATCGAACGGCAAAACAAACCCAGAATCCAGATTTGGGAAACTTTTTTTACTAGAAAGGGTGTCTAGGGCTTTCACATCGGATTATTAGATCTTATGCAACGGAAGATAGGGATGAGAAACGTAGAAAAGATAAAATACGTTGAAAAAGAAAGACCAGAAGCTTAATTCTTTGGCCGGGAAGGGGGTAAGGGGCATGGAAAAAAACAAATCATAGAAAATCGTTTCAAGGACATAACGCAGTTTCATCTACATTCTTGCATTCTCAGTCACAATAACCAGGGAGATGAGCCCTGCAATAACATACTGTCGAGGATGAGAACTAAGTTATTTGCGGGTTGTGTGTTTGGTTTTGTTGTTGTTGTTGTTGTTGTTGTTGTTGTTGTTGTTGTTGTTGTTGTTGTTGTTGTTGTTTCCATTTGGGAGCACTTGAGGAGGATTTTTCTTTAGTCTTGATAATGAACACATTCAACAGAGCCTTGTTTCCTTCTCACCTGTAAGTAGCCGAAAAACATGACGCCGAACCCGATGTAGGCAAATATGAGGGCATACTCTTGCATCTGGTTGTCGAACTCCTTGGCGGGGTCGTAGCCCGGGGGAAAGGTGGGCATATCGCTCACGTTCACGGTGGAGTTCGAGCCGAACTGGACGAAGTCGTCGATCAGGTTGCCGAAAATGATGTTGAGCACGGGCCAGGCGGCACCGTGCACGATCGCGGCCAGGGAGCCGATGAGGATGAAGAGGCCATCCAGAGATGTGGCGTAGCGAAACTGCGATTAGGATATCAATAATTGGATGGCATAGTATTGGTTGAGGTGAGAATTAGCTTTTTGCGAAATACTTAGAAACCACTTTATGAAATGTTAAAAAAATCAATAATTGTAAGAGGAATACAAAGTTTCAACTGATTGACAAATTGCCCTACATCGACGTAAATAAGCACTGATTTGATCAGTGTTTTAGTAGTAGCCATGATAACAAATCATGGGCGTACATACTCGAGCAGGATTCGAACCTACGACCTCCTGATCACCGGACAGGCGTCATCTCCACTAGACCACCGAGCTTTCGCCCGAAAACAAGTGTTGGTTCTAATCCTTATAGCATGCAGCGGGTACTGCTTTGTTATTCAAATTCATGAATTTCTTCCGTCGAGATGTTTTCATTGCAACTGATTGACAAATTGCCCTACATCGACGTAAATAAGCACTGAATTGATCAGTGTTTTAGTAGTAGCCATGATAAAAAATCAATCAGTTGCAATGAAAACATCTCGACGGAAGAAATTCATGAATTTGAATAACAAAGCAGTACCCGCTGCATGCTATAAGGATTAGAACCAACACTTGTTTTCGGGCGAAAGCTCGGTGGTCTAGTGGAGATGACGCCTGTCCGGTGATCAGGAGGTCGTAGGTTCGAATCCTGCTCGAGTATGTACGCCCATGATCTTTTATCATGGCTACTACTAAAACACTGATCAATTCAGTGCTTATTTACGTCGATGTAGGGCAATTTGTCAATCAGTTGCACTGAAAACATCTCGACGGAAGAAATTCATGAATTTGAATACAAAGTTTATTTGATGAAATTTGCTTTTGAAATGGCTGAGATACCCAAAAACAAAGTAAAAACAAAGCGATCCTAATAAAAGATGGGTTTCACCTGTTATTAGGATCGCTTTGTTTTGGATATCTCAACCATTTCAAAACCAATCTTCATCAAATAAACTTTGAAACTTTGAATTCCTCTTAAAATCATATATTCGTTCATATTTCATAAGAGGTTTCTCATTATCTCAAAAAATCGTCATTAAAAAATAAGGAAACCTCAAGCCCCATCTCAACCGAAACTGTACCATCATAGGGTCTGCGGGTATTCCGTATCGAAATACGAGCTTTTCGATTTTTCAAGTTACTCCTCGTGACATTGGTGGAATCCCATCGAAGCAAGGGAAAACACTGAAAGCCCATTATTGTGAGTGGTTCCGTGAGAGAGCGAGCCAAATATATATATATATATATATATATATATATATATATATGCAGTAAAAGTGGCTAAATTCAAATCATGGTGACCGAGGGAAAAAAAGTGGCCTTTCAGTGTAACGTATTTCAAATTATTCGTGCTTCTTTATCAAAGGTCGAAACTTGCCGCCAGAGAGGTTGTCAGCGGAAAAAAAAAATCACATTTGTTTGTGGAGTGTCAAACAACACTACAATATCTGAAAAAGCCTTCAAAAGCATGTGTACTCTCGTATATTAAAACTTCGATGCACAGTAATTCCACATTTGGTATCCCAGCTTGTGACCTCCGACTCATTCAATTTTGATTACATTCATCCTAGGTATACCACTAGCAGCTATTTGCATCTATAGATGCAAAAATGTCATTGTTATTGATATCTTTTCAAGAATAGTTATACTGTGAAGTTGAAAACATTATTCATTGGTAGCATAATAGAATTAATATCTCATTTGTATTGGACCCATGTATCAAAGAGTGTTGGTTTTCAATTTCAAGTCGTGTCATCGTTGCTGTTTGGTTGCACTCCATTACACGCTTAATGCTGATTTTTTTTTTTCTAAACTCGTGGAATTTCATGAATCTCATAATTATACATGCTATCATACTAATGCCCATTGGTTAGATTTAAGTCGAGGCACTCACCAATCGTGTCAGTGGAACCTTCGGAGCTTCTTCTTCGGTCCTGGTAGAAAAAAGGGGGGAAACAGATATTTACTCTTTCAAGCGTCACACACACACAACAAAAGAAGTATATTATATACCAATGCAGTGACAACGCGATGCGAGATCTTTCCACATCTCAATCTGACTGTCAAACAAGGGTAGAAACTTTGGACTCTCGCTCATTCAATAGCAAGGTCTGGTCCTTTTAAAGACTCAAGAAAACCTTGAGCAAGTTATGGAGGCTGTCGTGAGTGGTTTCGTGACAGAGCGAGCGAAAAAAAAAGACGAAATCTTGGCTGTAAAATTGGCTAAATTCAGAGCATGGTGACCGGGGAGATGGATGTTTCAATGAAAACGGGAGGAGATACAATCATTTCAATTTATTTCCATTCAATCCATACAGCTTTCTCAAATTTGTATTGACACAAGTTAAACTCTCGGAATATTTACATAACAATCAAGGTTTGCAAAAACTTCCATCACGAGCTTTTTTCTTTTCTTTTCTTTTTTTGAAGAATTTGTATGACCTTTTGTGGTTTCAAAAAAAAAAGGTCACGTTCATCTTTGGAAAAAGTCAAGACTTGGTCGTCAGTTAATTTTGGACAAGCGCCAATTGCAATAATTAAAACTATAGCATATTCGATGGTGAGAGCCGAAGTACTCAATGATGATTGGTTATTGTCTAGCCGTTGCCATGGTAGCAATCAAATTTACAACACGCCCCGGAGAACCCGATCTCCCTCTCCCTACATCCATCGTTATACACAAAACAATAAGCGCGGGAGAGAGAGAGACAGCGAAAGCCTGATGGAATAGCCTCTGAACTTCGACACTGCATTCCGCATAGAAGAAATATACCAACTTCTTATGCACAGTTACTGCAATAAAGTCTTTCGGAACTGGTTATCAAGTGTATGTGTGGGCACCGCGGTATACTTGTGGAACTACATGTAGGCCTGCATTGGCATAGAGACTGAGACTCTGTGGTTTGAAATGGAGATCTTGGGTTCGAACTTCACCCGAGAGGTTATACCTGCATTACAACAGTTTTATCAAAACTAATTTCCACTTTACCCAATTACGAATTAGGCAACAGGTACCCCTGAAATATCATTAATTGTAAGGCCCTCTGGTTGAGAGCAGTATTAGTTGAATAATCAGTTTATCATTATCATTATTAGTATCAGTATTATTATTATTATCATTATTATTATTATCATTATTATTATTACTATTATTATTATTATTATCATTATTATTATTACTATTATTATTAGTAGTAGTATTAGTATCATTATTACTATCATTAAAATTATCATTATTATTATTATTGAAATTATCATTATCATTATTATTATTATCAGCATTATCATCATCATCATCAAGTTATTATTATCATTATCATCATCATCATCATCATCATGAAGACAATCGTCATTATAATCATAATTTCTCTTTTTTCATCACTACTTTAGCATTTGGGAAGTGAAAACGCCGACGGTCAAGCTTCAGAGATAATAAATTATACTCACTTCTTGTCATCACTGTCGCTGGCCTCGTCATCCGGCTTATCGGCGGCAGCCTTCGGATGATCGTCGATCTTTCCGTTGACGGCTCCGTAGTCGCCATTCTTCGTCGGTTTGAAGTCGACGTCGGGCGGGGCGCCGTTCACGCTGCTATCCTCGACCATGGTGACTGGGGGTACTTTATTGCGTAGCAGCGGAGTATTCTCTGTACGTGGTGGAACAGTATTCGACGTCATAATGGTTAACCTCGATCGTCAATTAATCTTCACAAATTTACAATGTGAGCTCTTGCACACGATGGGTCTAGTACAAGTTTTGAATGAATAATCCGACAATACTTTGGAGTAGCAGACGTCACAGGCAACTGATTTTGTTAATCTTCCTCTTTCGTCACGATTTTGCCTGTGCCACATCGCTTTTATGAATCATTAAGACTACAGCTTCAGAGCTGGGAGCAGTCTGACGAGATGTCAACGGGAAAGACGTGGGTCGATCCCTTGTTAGATCGATGGTCCGGGGTGATATACGGACCTAAGTCGGCTGGTCATTGACCAGCATCAGAATGAGTTTTCCGACCTGTCCAGGAGCACTTTGGGGCGAACTATGCGAAACGGCAGATTATCAAAACTTCTAGTGAAATGAGTTTTCCGACCTGTCCAGGAGCACTTTTGGGCGAACTATATGCGAAACGGCGGACTATCAAAACCTCCAGTGATGTGGTTCGCGTAAGACCATACTCTCAAAGTAAATCGCAGCTTTTCTTTTCTCTTTACGTATTCAAGGCGGCGTTGGATACATACACCTAATACAGCTCAATCGGGAATTTCTTTACGCTATCCCACAATGCTCCTCCACAATGTTCCATGCAAGCACATAGTCGATGCGGTAATATTGAGACCCTCATGGGCTATACTCTCCCCGTCTCGTCTGCATATGAGTCGCCCATTCGCCACAGTGCAGTGCTGAGTGCATAATCTATGTACAACGCTTTTTTGCCTTAATTTTCTACATTGGCCGCTCTTCGTCTTCGCCACGAACAAACACACTTCTTCCCACAACAATAGAGGGACAAATAGAGGGAGAACAGTTCCAAAGTACTTTCGCAGTTTTCCTGGTGTGCCGTTGCACATGTATAGGAGAGGTTCTCAAGGTTACTATATACTGCATGGTATACTAATTTATAAAGGCCGCTTATTGCGCTTATCATGGTATTGCGTCATGATTAATGATTGATTATTGAGAACAAACAAACTTTGCAGCGTTGAAAGTTCACGAGCATCGCGTTATTCATAATCGCATATTACCATTCCATGATGAAATGTGGGGGTCAAGTTAACTTGCTCAGCTAAGCTGTCGACCTAATTTGAGCTACCACAAACTTCCGGAAGTTATAATTCTAACTGCATGCCAATGGAAGGGGAACAAAAGTGGTAAATGACTATAGTATATAATACTACTATCAGCTCGCGGTATATGAATCACACAAATTGAATGTTTCTAAACTAAAACAGATAAGAGAGTATGGCAATGCTTCTCCTTATACTGCGCTTCTATCATTCCTTCTAGATCCTATGGTGATGACTGATGGCATTCAAGGAAGTATAACCCTTCGACTACACTCGAGATAATCCGCCATCAACATCTCATAGAGTTAGCATATGGCACATCAACTTTCAGTAGCCAAAGAGTTAAGACAGGTGCTACACTGTCCCAGCAAAAACAGCGTGACAAAACAATTTCAACTCAAATCAAGTTCAACGGGACTGTTAAATCCGCCCTTTATGTACCTTATTACAAACTATTATCTACATGTATAGATGTTTTATCAACAGTAAATATAAGCATGAATACATTATATAGCTATAGAGCAAATTTCGTTCCAGTTCCGTCCACAAAAGGTCTCAAATACCAATGCCGGTTATAATCCGCTTTGTTAATTTTTTTTTCAATGATGATGCAGCAATTCATTTCTCAAAAAGATTTTCCATTCAGAAGAATGTAAAGAAATATTAAAGGGCCTTCATTTGCATTTTGGTGCGATCTGGGGCCCGTTTCATAAAACTTGTTATCAGTGACAACTGCCACATTTCTATGACAAATTTGCTCTCAGCCAATCAGATGCAAGGATTTCAGTAGCTTGTCACATCTATGACAACTTGTCACTGATGACAAGTTTTATGAAACGGGCCCCTGCAGTATAGTGGTATTGGTTATGATTTTCCGGGAGTTACTGAATGAATACAATCTTATACTGTTAGTGAGCATACATTCATTAATAATCACCGATAATAACAATATTTTCAATCATTATACATACAAGCCACTTTTTCGATACAATAAAACCATGTATCAATATTCCTGCAAGGGGTTTGCTTAATGACATACAATATTGTTAGCATAATACCTGTCCTATGCATTTTACATTACCCGTATCAATGGAGAAAGAGAGTACAATATTGTTTCCAATATTGTACTCTGCTGTCAATATCGCACTCAAATGCTTCTTTATATGCGCGCGCAGTATCGCTTGCAAAGAAAGCGAAGTGCAGTGGCATTGCGCGATGAGGTTGAGAAATGCGCGAAGAGGTTGAGAAATGCCATAGGAGTACACGTAAATCGCTCGTCTGTGCTGTCTGCGGCAGTCGCTCGCTGATATGCATGTATTGTACTGTACTGTGCGTAGATACACGTCCGTATACAAGTTGAAAAGTTAGATTTTTTAAACAATAGTATAATGGTGAGTGAAACCCTTTTTATTTTTTTTTTGGGGGGGGGGAATTGAATGTGGTGTTGTTGTGGAAAGTGGTTTGTATGTATAATTATAATAATAATGGATTTCTTTCGTGGTATATCAGAATGATATATCATTCAAGTGCATCCAATATTATATAAATATATTATGTAGAAAGGCAGACATATGCACCTACACACATATGACATAATATACATAAAGTATACATACTTTATGTACAGTGTACTTGCATGCTGTATGCAAACGTTATAATGAGTGAATGAATGGATTAACTACATAGCTAATAACGTAAATTCGATCAATCAGTTCCATCAATCAATAAAGAAGGATAAAGATGGAATCGGATACAAGAGAAAAGACTTTTTTCCACTATTTCAGTAAAAAGAATATTACAATGATGATGTAATGAGTGACACCTCACTACACTAGCCTGCATATCGAATGCCCATAGAAAAGAGTGGGGATACAGCGTGATCAATCTACCATGTTCTCGGTTTCCGGTTGCATTGCATCACACACCTAGGACCTACGCATAGTGATGGATAAGAACGCAGTATCATAGCTCCATGTACGATGCAACCGGGTGCTAAGTATTTCAAAGTTGTTTTGGAAGTGACGACATGGCCGCCACGCAAGCGATGACACGTCACAGGCAAAGTCTTTATCAATGAATATCTATTCATGAGAAACCACATTTCTGTGGTTTGTATCGTTTTTATGATCTATACTATCATCAATAAATTCAGAGCATAAATTACATTTCATGATTGGGAGCCCTTTTTCCGTTTCATTTAGTTTACTTCAGCAGCAGAATTTTGAACTGATAATTAAATTGGCAACACATTTTACAAGATTAGAGTTCCGCTTTTCTCGACTACACAAAGAGTTGTGGAGTCGTCTCTGATCAGTGAGACGTATAGTGACGTCATAATAAAAGCCCTACCCGTATGTGTCATGTAGTCTGGTTCGATTGTTTACGGCGACGAGAGGTTTTCAACACGCAACTAACAAAAGAAAACGCCGAAACGATATGCGATTTTTTTTCAGCCTATTACTCTAAATCATGTCTCACATTACAAGACGAATCTATTCTGTCCGTGTTTTTCGACATCAGGATAATGTCACGGTGTACACGAATTTTCAGAATTTTCTGTATCAATGACCGTGCATCACAAAACCAACGAAAATTCACACAACCTTATCCTTGGTGAGGACGCAAAACAGGTGAAAAGGGAACACCCGGGGGCCGTTGCATAAAAGTTACAATTATGGTAACTTTGCCATCCAATGGTAACTTCCATGGAATTCTTGATTTTGATTGGCTGTTGAGTATTGTTGCCATGGTAGTTACCATTGGATGGCAAAGTTACCATAATTGTAACGTTTATGCAACAGGCCCCCGGTCAATTTTTAGTTTTAATATTTCTGAAAGAGCAATTCTTCTTTTATACAATATCATGTCGAAATTAAGAATGGGATTATAAAGAGAATGGAGCACTGCCTTCTTTGTAGTTTATAGAGCACTTTATTTTGGCCTGACTAAGGCTTTCTCAGATTGGCATTCGAAGAACTAGAAAACATTCAAGCACTTTTCACTGACAACTCTTTTTGAAAGGATGATGCTATACTGCGTTGGAAGTTAGTATCGATCATAAATAGACTGTACTCAACATGGAGCATTGTTGTTGTTTTTTTATTTTTTTTCTAGAACACTTTGTTTTGGCCTGACTTGGGCTTCCTCAGCTTTACGGATTCAAAGAACTAGAAAA
>NW_027272329.1:0-175000 GCF_040938485.1 Diadema antillarum | reverse complement strand
TTGTCAATACTCGAGAGTGAGCCGCACCTTCACTAACGCCACGAAATAATCCTGTGCATCATTAGTTTTATAAAATGGGTCGAAAACTAACAGCATTATTCACGTACCTTTGTGGGTCAATACCAGTCAGCTACATGTAGCACTCGCTCAAAAGTCAAGATGTCCGAAGATGTTCGTCCCAAACATTTACGCACGTCGCACTCGGAAATCCCGCACACATGATAAGTACTGTACGTACGTATAAGAGTATACGTACGCCACGTACTGTTATGCACACGCCGGCTGTTGTGGCAGCCCGCGACCCGAGCTAGAAGTTGTTTACAGGATTGACAGCGCGTATAGTAGCGCGTGACGCACTTGTAACAACTGATTGAGTGCGCACTGCTAGTGTAAAACATTGTGACGTACGTCAGGCCAGGGAGGTGGACGAGAGACTCTTCTTAGTGCTTACCTGAAGAAAATAATGCACGCACACGTGACTCATTTCAGCGCTTCCAATTGGCTACATTCTTGAACCCATTTTATAAATTATTTCATCTGACCTTTATGTAGCTTTTTGTTTGTGCGTAACATTATGTGCGTGTATAAATGAATCAAAAAGAAAGTTTAGGGACCGTGTTATATCGAACGCCTGAGTTTTGTTAATCTTTAACTTGATGAGGACAAAGGAGACGAGCCAGTGAGGATTGAGACCATGGAGGAGGTTAACAAACTTTGGGTCAATCAATTATTGCTTACAGATAGCTTGGAAAAAGAGAGAGAGAGAGAGAGAGAGAGAGAGAGAGAGAGATCCCGCGCAATTCTGTTATATACTCCTCCTCCTTATTTCTTTCTCTCTTTATCCACACACAAGCAGAATATAATAAACATAAATACAAGTTATTTAATAATGTGCATATCATAATTACCAGGGGGCTGGGATATTTACTTTCTCCCCCTCACGTACCCCACCCTCTCTTCCCTTTTCCGTATCTTTTCGTCCGCAATAAGAGTCGTAGGCAATTTTGATCACACAGCAGGAGTGTCGGTTCGACATTAAACAGTAGGGCCTGTGTATTTTTAAATCCACAATCCATATCCACATTCTACACGGCAGGTGTACATGACTAGATTGTATGTGTGTGCGACTGTAATGAATCATGTATTATGAAGACTTCTTACTGTGTCCTGACGATTTACCCATGATACAATCTATAAATTAAGTACGTGGGATGACGATGATTATGCTATTTCGTATGGTAACAGAGGGTTAATATTCTTTGAGCCACGGATCGGAGGCTTGGCAATGACAACGCACTTCAAAACAAACCATTATCATTCGCCAAAGCCCATGTAATAAGCGGTGGGATAAAGCAGATTACATCGTTATTAAACAACCACCGATTTCACCAAGACAGATCCGCTGTCAGTTCAACATTACGCATTACCATGACAGCACATACTCGTCTGTGTATGCGATAATAGCCCCTACCTACATAGAAAAGCCGTCAGATTTTCAATTTATATCTCAAGAATTCCCGACAAGGGTAGCCCAAGACAATCTCTCCCTCTCTTCCCTGCCTCTCCCTCTCTCTCTTTTCTAAAAATATTAACCATGGAGTGTGCTTGTAATCTTCAAATATATCTGTTGTTCTTTTCTTGCATGGTTGTTGCTATGGAAACGTTATACCTGGTACATCTCTTCTTGAGACTGACAGGGTATCTCTCACCTAAAGGTGGAGCTTGTCTAGAGATTGAATTTATATTAACCACATGCAGCATTTTCTTGAGCGTTGAACGTTAGACAATGGAGCTACAGTAGCTCCATGGTTAGACACCCTTATGTGAGTGTGTGTGTGTGTATGTGCGTGTGCGTGTGCGTGTGCGTACAAAGTAGATGCGTTTTATGTTTGTGGGTTTTTTTTATATACAATGTATTACTAGTATATTCATCATATATATATATATATATATATATATATATATATATTATCATATATCATATGGGCAATTCCATGGGAATGTGGACATGGCACTAAAATTTCAACTTTCTCATATTGCAAAAGAATTACTCATTATGTATTACCCATATATTGAAGTTAAAGAAACTCAAAGAATTATATCAATCGGTCAAATATTTCCCGAGAAACAGCTACAAATGTTGAAGACAATTTTTCAGTCATCCAAATTGCTAAAATGCATGCTTAACTTGATATAATTTTTTTTTAATAGAAAAATTCTGCTAGCACTTCAATTAATTTATTTTAAAAAGCAAATTGGTTCTACTTTAGTCTCCCATGAGGAAATTTTTATGCCACCTTCAAAAAATTCTAATCACCACATGAAAGTTCAGCCCTTGAGCCAAGTAACGCGAGTTACCGAAACAAGAAATATTTTTCATTCTGAAGGAAGCAATGGAGGTAATTTGTTGGGAATCATAATTTTCTAAATTCATCACACCCTGATACTGTACACAGGATGTTGACTTGAATAAACACTGTTATCACATTAAAAAATGTCAATGAAAAGTGTAACGCGAGTTACCATGTAACGCGAGTTACCGGCATGTAACGCGAGTTACCAACTATAAACACAAGTTTCCCCCAACATAAGCAAATTTTAGCACTTAATTGAGCTAGATTGTGGTGAAAACAATCAAATGCAGTGCTATACACACTATGCTGGACTGAAACAAAGGAGGGCAGCCTAATAAACTGTGATTAGCATCAAGGCCACTGATCACATGCCACATTGAAGAGTCTAGCCTGGCTTTCACTGCGTACTGTACATGTATCCAGCAGTGAATGAGACCATTAGATTTATCTTTTGAATTTCCTGCATCAGTATTACATAATTTTTATTACAGAATGCTATAAAGCACAGCAAGTGTTGGTTCTAATCCTTGTTCAGTGGTCTACTGAAGATGACACCTGTCCGGAGATCAGGAGGTTGTGGGTTCGAATCCTACTCAAGTATGTATGCCCATGATTTTTTATCATGGCTACTAATAAAACACTGATCAATTCAGTGAGCTTATTAACGTTGATGTAGGGCAATTTGTCAATCAGTTGCAATGAAAACATCTCAACGGAAGAATTTCATGAATTTGAATAATTACGCAGTACCCACTGCATGTTATAAGGATTAGAACCAGCACTTGCTGTCGGGCGAAAGCACGGTGGTCTAGTGGAGATGACACCTGTCCCATGATCAGGTCATAAGTTTGAATACTGCTTGAGTATGTACGCCCATGACTTTTTTATCATGGCTACTACTAAAACACTGATCAATTCAGTGCTTATTTACGTCGATGTAGGGTAATAAGCCAGTTCGTATGTTATACACTGTAGCTCATGTACACATTGGTACAAATGACCTTTCTTTTCTCTCAGTTGGTTCGGCACTTCACTTGTTTTCAAAGCAGCATAATGCATAAAGCTTGCATGACATAACAATTTATGGAACTTCTGTTCAAAAAAAGAATGAACTTGCATTTAGATCAGGGGATCAGAATACTCCCATCAATTTATAATTTAGCAGGCATCCATTTCATTGTTTTGTATTGAATGCAGTAACAGCTTATTTCCGTTTATATTGCAAAATACCATTCTTGCTGTCAGGTGGATGTGCTGGCAAGCATCATTTAGATAAGGATCGCATGAATAATCATCGCATCACAGATGCTTAATGTCAGTGAATTTACAAACCAAAATGTCTGTTCGTACAAATGATCTTTTTTTGTTCATGCACAAAGTGGAATTACGAACTGGTCTTTTTGTCAATCAGTTGCAAAGAAATGTACTAGTTTTCACTCCTCACAAAGATAGGATTTGAATTTTTGAAAGATTGTAAGCTGCTTCGTAAACTTGTATACCGGTATAGGGTTTGATACTTTTATGTTTTGTTTTAAAAAGACTTTCAACATTTTTCATCTTTACACTCTGAAACTTACAATGTAATAATACACCTATATCATCTAGTATATATTCAAACATATTCAAGGTCTCTATGAGGAGTGAAGCTCTTATTAGTCTTAAACACACTCTTCTATTGGGTTTATTAGTAAAATATTTGTTTAACATTTATTCGTTTTACTATCTACACAAATAAGCATTTCTCAGATTATTCAACACAAGATTCAGTGCCATCAGAACAATTGTATGTCATCAATTTGTGTCACCCTGTGTTAGTGGACATAATGTAACGCGAGTTACCGTAACGCGAGTTACCGACATAAAGGCTCCCTACATTTTTCCAGGTCATTGTTCCTCAACTTTGATATTGTTAATTTATGAGTCCTAACCCACTATCAATTCAAGGTAGGAAAACTTTTATCAAGATTGTCTAGTATGAGGAGACTTTCCAAAAAGAGGTCTTCATAGAATTGACCATGTCCTTTTTGTGTAACGCGAGTTACCGAAATTAAATGATTCAAGAATCCCAACATGTTTGTCCTTTATTTTTTCTTTTTGGATTCATTTAGTTGGTGTATGTCTACTTAACCCATGATGAAAAAAGTAACTTGTAGATCCTACCAATTACAAAGATATTGGCACATTATCCCAAAAATGTACCCATTATTTGTAACGCGAGTTACCGTGGAATTGCCCATATATATTTTTAATACATATATCATATATATATATGTATATATCATATTTTTTTTTATATATACACACACATAAAGGTTTGTTTTGGTTGGACTCTGATAGTGCTTTTTTTCAATAAAAGTTTTGAGTTGCATAAGCTAGTGCATTCTTTTTTCATTTCATAGACCTTTATTATTCTCTTACAAGTGGAATATGAGTTATATATAGGTTTACACATGCATGTGAAATTATAAGGTTTCATAATCATGTTGACATACAAGTAGAATATTGCATATCATAAAAGGATTGTTTTGTTGTTACATTTTTAGTGGATTTGGCTTGAATTGATTTAAATTCTAAAGACAGAAATTATTACAGTAAATACTGGAAAATGATGTTGAGTTTTTCTTTTCATCTGTTTTATTCATGTACTATGATAAGAGAATAAGATCAATACAGATCGAGGAAAAACACATTTTTAAAAAGTTCCATTTGAAATTTTTCTGTTTTCTCCTTTGTTTTTCCCTGTCTTTCAATATAAAGGTCACTGAATGTGACAGTACAAAATCTTCAGAACTTTCTCAAAGTGTATACAAGATATAGGCTACTTGAAGAATGCAAAATCTCACAAACTCTTGAAAGAGGAAAACAAACACATGACATTGAAATAGAATGATATCAATATCGTAACATCATTATGGGAAAGAATTGGACAGAAGGGAAGGTCAATTTAAAACGAGTGTATGTCAACATTTCACTTGACATCCGAGGCTCTGTTTAATGCTGCATAAATAGAATGCATGATGAATCTATGTTTGGTTTGTTTGGTTGTTGTTGCTGTAGTTGTTGTTGTTGTCGTTGTTGTTGCTGCTTCTGTAATTGTGGTGGTGGTGGTGGTGGTGGTGATGGTTGTCGTGTTTGACTATCAGTTTGCTGAGGGCGGAAATTCATTCACTAATCGCACTGTACAATAACTAACATGGTTTTGGTTTGATTATACCCGAACTCCATGCCATGAATTCATTCCAGTATCTTTCTAGCGATCTTATTGATGATGGAGGCCATATTAGGGTCATTTTTATTTACGCTTTCATTCATTATCGCGTGAGCAATCTAGGAGAATCTACTATGACATAGTTCAAAGATTTTGACAAATATCCAATGTCTCACTGCAAAAGAGGCCTGACACAATAATCGATACTGAATAGTGATTCGCTAAAGTATTGTGTCTTCACTAACTGGGTCAAAAAAAAAATGCCATAACCTAAAAGATTACATCGTGGCGAAGCTATTATAGTGACAAAGAAGTGAAAAGAAAATAACAAAGGCACGAATGAAATTACACAGCCCACGATACACGTCACCTGACCCCCTGATCATTATTTGCTTTGTGATGTCATAAATCGTGTTTGCATGACATGACGCAAGGGTAGTGTGTCACGTGATGAGAATCCATGTCACCCATATATTTGACAGTGGCATCTAAGAAAATAAAATTTAAGGGGTCTAGGGCAAGAACTCATTGAACAATTACCCTCTAGCCAATTGCCCCGGACCTTTCCCCTGACCCTACCCTAATCCTAATCCTAATCATGAACCTAATCCTAACCTTAACCCAAACTCTAACCCTAACACGGATAAGCCTAACCCTAATCTTTACTCTAACCTTATCACTAACCAGTATTTAGCCGGAGGTAGTAGTTGTCCGGGGAGGAGGGGGGGTACAATTGCCCTGATACGCATTTACGACACAAATATTGGCAGACAAGTATATTATGACATTGCAGACAAGTTTGAATAAAATCGAATTTGCCTGATAAATGTAAATTATTATATTCGTGATGGCTCATGTAAACAGGTCTGCGTTGTTTACTTTGAATTTCAATCAAAGGAAGAGCTTGAGCTTTCTACAGTAAAAGCGAGCAAGTGATAAGTATAGCTTTGGGAAGTTGAGGTTCCCGGTGTACACTCTATAGTTTGTAGTCAGAGTGCATGCAAATTTGATGACATGACGATGTTGCGGTCGGAGAGTCTAATCACCATTAAATGCATATTACTGTTCTTGAATAGTATGATTTTCGCTGCTAGAAGGAAGGTTTTAAAGGTGCTGTTTACCTTTGGCAGCAGTGATTTAAAGATGTTCGAGTTATCACATTTGATGCATATGTGTGTAGGTCAGTTGTATCACAAAACGTCCTATACCATATACGAATTTTGCAATAAAGCTTAAAAAATAAGGATATACTAGTATCACAATTTTCCTCACTAAACCATAACTGTAGACGGTTCAGTCTAGAAACACTTTTGATATAACTATTGTTTACATTTTGTCTATTTTGCAATATTGAATATACCGATTGACTTTTTTACACTGGTTGTTTCTATCCCTACCTCACATTTCATAACTATTTTGAAGCACTAAAGTTATTCTTTTGTTCCATCTGCAAATGGTAAACAATGTCTTTAACTCGAGGGATAGTGGAGAGGATTAAGTAACATTTTTTCCGCGACATCCAAAGCACTTATTGAGCAACGCTCGGCCGAAAAAAAAAAAATGTGGAAAACTTTCTTCTCTTATATCATCGACCCATTACTACATCACCCCTTTAAAGGGTAATCGTTGTCGTCAACGTCATCAGCATAATTCACTTCAATTCATTTCAGCTCAGTTTATTTCCATCATAAATTTAATTCTATTTCATATCCAATTCATTTTCATTATTTTTATTGTCATAACCAATGTTTCATGCATGTGATGGAAAGAGAGAGAGAGACAAAGATTTCAAATACAAGTAGGTTCTACTGATGTCAAAATAATAATTCACATTGAATATCAAGTCAGTGACAAGGGCATCACTGGTCCTCGAACATGCAAACAGTATATTTGTTTCTTTCCAGTTTCAATTATTTTGATGATACATTATTTGCAGTCTTTCTTCTGCGAGTCATGCACGCGTAATTATTCAATCAGAACAACCAGTGTACACATGTTATTATCGATCGATAATCATATTATGCAGATGACAGCTACACCGTCAGCCCTCACAGCATACCTGTTACGTTTGCATGTTTTCCACAACTGAGACTTGTACATGTATGATAAAATCAATAAGGAGTTAAGACCACCGTGACTCGCATTACAAAAAAAAAAAAAAATGCGCCATTTACTGCAATACATGCACTGGCAGGTGTATATGTGTAACGCTCTCACAATACAGCGTTCAATGACTACGTATACCAGTAATGTATGAATTCAGCCATCGACCATAAGACTAGACCGAAACTATGAAGTAAAGTGGTAATTTGTTTAGAAAATACACACACACGTGCCTCTTACACTATAAAGCTGCGATGTGTGATTGACAGTAGTGGTAAATGGTATGTAGCTCAGCTATGTGTATACGTGTGTCGACTTTGAGTGACATTATCAGCCAGTTCTCTTCGTTTTGTTAGTCAATTGTTAGTCATGATCTAAAATGTAATGGGAAAAGATACGGGAGTCTCAGCTGTACTATACTACAGAGCCATTACACACCGTATCAATAAAATGCCATGCTTATACACACGCACATTGGTAAAAACGTTCTCTGTCCTTAAATACGTAGCTCATAGCAAAGGAAATATTTCATATCCACCAGCACGGAAGAAAGGGTTTCGCAACCTACACGACGCCATACCAAGGAGGTACCTCCTGACTATACCAAACCTACTGTACTCATGTTTACGTTTCATTGATCATGCGTTGCTGACAGCAGCAGATCTGAAGTTGACGTTCGTTCTATCAGGGAGGTGAGTCTCACCTCCCTGGTTCTATCTGCTGCTATAGGATGAATCACCGCGCCGTTAAAGCTCCATGGATGAATTCAGGAGCTTTGCACTGACAAGGCTGTCAGACAAAATATAGGCTTCGGGCGGCTCATGCATGTTGCATGTGACGCCAGTGGTGCACCTTGCGTATTACGCTTGCCTATAACGATGGATGTTAGTACACTGTACGTATAGAGGGAGCAATCAAGAGGAATAGGGGGCGGTCTTATCTCTGGATGATAGGAAGATTCTAGCAGCCGAAAAGGAAGCGCGAGAGCGCGGGGCCCGCCCGGAGAGAGGAAGGAAGGGGGAGAAGAAGAGGGATTGGGAGGGAGCTATTACCGTAACATCCTGCCTAACGCTATACACACGGGTTTCTCCTCATCACCACAGCATTTGGTCATAAATCAGCTCTTAAAATAATGCTCTTAACATGTGATTACGACTTACCAGGTTTTACGGCCTTTGCGGACGACTTTCCCTTTCTATTGCCACATCCAAGATCAGTCAAATACCCCTATGCGATATCCAATTAATTCGACCTACTCCTGTCTCTTTCACTTCATGTTGAGAGACGACGCGCAGGTAGGAAGGGCATAACGTTATTACAAATACAGCTATGAAATCCTCTCTGCTGTGCGTGAGTGTATGAAATCGAGAGTGTGCGATATTCCTACAGAAGCTGCCTTTTCGCTGTTTCTTTCCCTCACACGCCCCACCGGACACACGGACAGTAGAACGCGGTCGCTAGAATGTTATGTAACAGTTGGCGGAAATACATGTACAATGCAGTTGTATCGACTCGCGGCCGTGCACTTGCATTTTTATGCATGAGCGCGGCACTCGTGTACTACGAACGCGCGCGAGTCCTCGACCGCCTCGAAGCTTGTCTTTTGAGTGTGTTTTTTGTTTTGTTTTGTTTTTCTAATCGTCGTAACTTGGCATTATCGGGTTGATTCAGATAGACATGTCATGCAAGGATAGATTTCAGATAATAGATTGGAGGGAATGACGGCTATTGCTAGAGTGCTCGTGCAATGGGGATGTGGTGGTGATGACATTGATTTGCATTCTTTCTCTTGTCTGATAATGCGGATTGGGTTGGCAAATGCGATCATGCGACGACATACCATTGTAAAATAAAAACATAAAATTTCTCGGCCCTACTCCCGTTCGTTCTGTCTCGCTGCAGCGAGGGAATACATCATGACAGATTCACGGTGGTGGATAGATGTTCAGATTTCGCATAATCAACTTGTTGATTATTCTCAGAATCCGATGTATTTTCAGGGACAGTCCTCCAGCCCATGGAGCTACAAACGACGTTTGTAGCTCCATGTCCAGCTCTGTCGGTCATGAGTTAGCCCATATACACAGAAGGAAGCCCCCAACGGGCAGACGAGTTCAACAAGGATTATCTTGATGACAGATAGGCCCTACAGCTAGGCTTTTTCAGAGTTGTTGCGATTACGGTTGTTCATAAAATATTATGGTTATTTTGATTATCAACAATACCTTATTACTTACATCGATATTATTGTCATCGTCATCGTTATCATCATAATTTTCATGACACATATCTTTTTGTTTATAAAATGACGTTTTCATTCACATTGGCTGTTTGCAACAAGGACCAGTTGTTTTTGTTGTTGTTTCGGATTTATTTGGTGTTTATATTCATCCCATAAAAGAATACTTACACCAACTCTTTATTTAGAAAATAATGTTTTGGTTCCACATAACTAATTTTCATACAATTTCAGTTCGCAATTCATAATAATTTATTTGTGCATAAATACATTAATTTATATCTGGCCGTCCCCAGCTCACATGTGAGCCTCAGTTTGCACAGACCAGTAGGTCTATTTTCTGGTCAGCCCGGCTCGGTATCTTGAGCAGGCTCGGTGCCTCGCAGCAGCCTTGAAAGCTAGTCTCATTCAGAATATCAGCCAATAAAATAGAGAACTATAGACATGAAACGATTTTCACTGAACATAATATTTCGTCTTCATATACGCATTCATTCATCCATTATAACTTGGAACGAAGAGTTTACTACCGACCTGCGTATAAGTCTTCATATCAATCAAATGAAAAAGTACACAACGTGTGTCGTAAATTTAAAGAACGAGAATGATGAAGTATGTTTTCCCCACCCAGTTTCATCAGATTTGCATTCGAATTAATGAAAACTATATCAAGTTCATCGATTTTCGTCAACCTTATTTTCTCAAAGTACATTTTCATTCTTTCAGCATTCGATTTCGTTTAAAATCATTCCTTTTGAGATGCTATTCCATTAACTTTACAAAGAAATTCATTCAGTTTGAAAAATCAAAGTTTGCAGCTGGTTAGAGGTTTACTTTCGTTCCGAGAACCAATTTCAATTTCATTTGATAAGGCACATAAGTGTAACTTGCACTTTGAAGGATCAAATTTAATCAACATATAACAAGTCCTCCAGTTGCGTGTAATTCATACCTCATTATTTTCTACAGTTATCATGTCATTACAGTTGTGTACTTTGTGCTGATAATTGTATAGCATATGAATGTAACAATACCTTGTGTAAACGTTGTTTTGATTTGTATATGTCATGTGTTTTTTATCCTTGTGGGATGATGGAAATAAACGAAATGAAATGAAATGAAATGTCAAATCCCCCTTTTTTATTGTTATCTATAATTTGACTACATAATTTCGTTTTCATTTCAAAGTTTCATATAGTCAGCTAATTTCATTCATACCAATGCTATTCTTTTCTGTCTAATGTTTCTTCTAGTTTCACTTTATTCATTATAACCACTACTAACAGAGTGGATGTAACTCTTACGGAAGGTGTTATCCCAATTCTTACACATGTCCACATGTATTTACCATTGGACTCCATGCACCATATCGTAGCTATTGGATATTGCATGCCTCGTCACATTATATACCTTGCACCGCTTTGCCAGTTGCCACAATGTAATTGGCCCATGCAGTGTATAACCTGTGATTTCGCAGTATCGCCATGCAGTTATAATAGTTTTGTTGACTGTCAAATACTTCTGCCACTTTAGTTCTGTCCGTTGTCGAGATATTCATGTACACCCTCCTCGAGCAGCCGCTGAAGTCGTGTATAGAAAGTATATGTGCACGAAAGCGCAGTATAAACACGCCTTGAGCTGTTGATTTGATCCACGGTTTGTCAGACGAATGGAAAATTTTAGCGTAAGGCAAATGTCCCGTTTTAACTTTCAAAGGTATTTCAAGTTTACATAATGTGTCTATACAGATAAGTAGATATATACTTATACAAAGAACATTATGTAGCAGTAACGAAAAACAATGTCCAAAATGCTGTAATATGGTTGCCTTTTATGAGTGAATCTAAATTCCTTACAGTTCGTCATGGCCGTGCTGATGCGAATTTGAATGCGCCTCATGTGTATTAAATATTTACGTGATATTATGAAATCGTGTACATGTATTGAGAAATAAAGTGCATAAAAAAACTTGCTATAGCCTTTGTAATGTTGATCTTGATGATCGCGTCGCTAAATTGAATGCAAATCTAACGAGATTGGGCGGGGAAACCCATGGTAACGATAATATTTTTCATAATGATAATGATAACAATAGATGAAAATGATAACACTTATAAGACAAAGAAGAGCAATAGCAATAATGATAATTACCGTAATCATTTTAGATATTAAGATTACAATGTAAGAATACTGTAGTGGGGCTGTCGCACGTTCCATCGATTTTAGTGTACTCGCCGTGATGGTTATACTGGTCTTAGAACCCAATACCAATAATAACAAAAAGCAAAAAGAATGAAGCTTGAGGAAATTCGAAAAAAACACACACAATTTCCACCCTTTTAATATAACAGTAGTGTCAAAACTTTGGAAGTTACCGACCAACAACCAATGAGATACTATGTAATAGTTCTCACATGATAGCCGAAGAACCATTTCAAAGTCCAGATAATAAATGGACGTTGATGCAATATTCTGACAGTTTAAAGAAGAAAAGGAGAGAAAATACTCTGGCACTTTCCACTGAAAGACAAAATAGACCCGAAAGTGATGATAGATGATAGAACTGCTGTATCATTCTCGATGAGACAAAAGATCTATATTTTCATTGTGATCATGATAACAAGGTGACTTCATTTTTCTACTCACATGCGTTAACTCCAAAATGCGTTTATCATCAGACCCTGGGATTGCTCGGTGTGTGGAACGCTTGTTTTGTCCCCGTAACAAAGCGGAAAGATTTTCGGCATTCCACGGACAAAAAAAGCCCGCTGTATAAACTGTCAAGCTGAAAGGCACCCTATTATCTTGCTTGAAATAACCAGAGGTATATTCATATCATCCTTTTCTCTCCCGAAGCGATCTGTCTAGTTGCGACGTTCCAGTCGAGGATCTCATAAAAAAGGGCGCGCGACACTGAGCTGTGTATCATGTGATGAGCCATGGACGACCAATCTAACAGAACAGCGCCTTCCAATCTACACAGTATTTGACAAGTACAATTCGAGTAACTGCAGCGCGTTTAGGACTGCCCTTACACAACACCTAATATGTATTTGCTTTATCTTTGCAGATTGACACAAGTGCAAATATTTCCAGCCCTGCGTATGTTTAATGGTGCGGTTGAATCGGTCAAAGTACGTTTCATTATACCTATAGGCCTATAAAGGATAGAATAAAGTAATGAGACTGACCAATCTTATCATACAATGCTGTGGCATTGAGGGAATTTGTGACATAGACTGGGATAGACTTGTATAGAGACCATTATACATTGCAGTCTTAATTTTGTATGATCAGTTCCCCCCAAAAAAAATTAGACTATGGACAAAGGCACGACAGCTAACAAGATGATAAAGATAAGAGATAAGCCTTTCTTATTGGGTTAATAGATGTGTACATGTCATTTACATCATAACGACAAGCAATACAAATAAAACGATGGATAAACCTAGAGAAATAGTTCATTAACGATTGCAAGGAAAAACATGTGTTTTGCCCTTTATGGCGATTATGAGCCACCACGTTTTAGAAATTAGGGGTACTGTAGTCACCAGACGATGAGTGATGGGGAAAAGATTTTCTGGTATTTAAAAAAAAAGAATGAAAGAAATATGAACTTTTGTGATGACATTTTTACATCTCTGAATAATATTTGCCAGAAAAATAGACCCCAATGTATGGCGAAATTCAATAGATATAATCTCGTCGAAATAGGCAAACCCAAAATGGTGGGGGGAAAAAAGAAGTAGAGATCGTATGCTTGGTGTGAAATACTGTCTTTTTTTATCTGGTGTTCTTGTTGAACATTGGCGTGTTGCATTATGTAGCTGTTGATGCTGCCGTTGCTAAGAAAATCTTGAATGATTAACGCTACACCCAACATACACAATCCACGACTCTGCGCGGATCGTAAACACATTACAAATAAGACAACGACTAAAGTCCGTTTTGTCTCGCTATCTGTTAATCAATCATGGAATTGTTGCATTCTTTTTTTGCAAACAAAGCCCTGCAGAATGTAGGCCTATACACATTTCACAGTTGGTTGACTATTTCGATATAAAGCCGCTTATATCTAACTGTTGAGAACCACATTAAACAACATGATAAAACGTTCTTTATGAGATGTTCTTTACCAGGTGGGCCCATGACAAGCTCTGACTTTTTTGTGGGTTCCTCCATTTTTAGCACTTTTCGTCTTGTTTTTCTTTATTTTACAATGAATAATTAATGTATAGTATTTTCAATCTACAATGTTTTGCTTACCTCATCCTCTGTTACCAAAGAGAGTGAAATATTTATGTATTTATGTTTTTGTCGAAAAATGAGATAAACTTTGAAGTGAATTGAAGAGTAAACCCAATGGGGTTGTTGGGGGAAGGGGCCATACTCGAAAACAAGAGAACAACAGAGGTATTATTGAGATGTTTAGTATAGTGAGAATGACTTTTGTTATCAATCTTATATGGATATACATTTTGGGAACATTTTGATTCTTCGTTTCTTCTTCTTAAATCGGAGGTCTACTTATAGTTCTTTCTTTCCTTGACACTCTTCTCCTTCTCTCGTCTATACGTCTTCTATATACATACTATCCATATTACCACTACTATACTTCTACTGCTACTACTAATATACTACTGCTACTACTATACTACTACTACTATTACTTGGACCTACTACTACTACTCCTACTACTACTACTACTACTACTACTACTACTACTACTACTACTACTACTACTATTATTATTATTATACTACTACTACTACTAATACTACTACTACTACTACTACTACTACTACTATACTACTACTCCTACTACTACTACTACTACTACTACTACTACTACTACTACAACTACTACTACTACTACTACTGCTACAACTAACCCATTTATGGTTGACTTGATGTTGGGCATTTGTTTATCTATAAACATTAGATTATGAAAAAAAGAGAGAACGCTTCGTATCATAAGACATTCGCAAATTACTTCATTTAATTGTTACTGTTGAGTTGAGATTCGGCCACAAACCGTCAGCGTTTCACGTTTATTTCATGTCCGTATAAATAGTAGATAATGTGTGTGAAATTTGTTCAAATTTAACTAATTGATGTGGGATGAAGGAAGTTGAATCTACAATCTGCCATTCTCGATAATGTTGAGGTCAATCTGACATGGGTATGATAAGCTACTAACTCGTCTTCAACAATTATCTTTTGCCTCATTAATAAATTGTGTTTGAACATCTTACAATCTAAGAAAATAATATTCCAGACACTTCCTCTTGACTCGAAAGGAACATCAGACATTTAATGTTAAAGCAGAGTATGCAGACTTGTTGATATAGGTGAGATATAGTTTAGTGGATTTTTAGTGGATTTCTGTTTATTGTTTGTCGCATCTGTAATTTCTATGACGATATTTTGCTTATACATAATTATTTCATTTTCTTGTTCAACTTTGCTGTTATATTTACTGCTTCTCGGTAAGGAAATTAAATTCATTTGATTCGTACTACATTCTACTGGTATTTTGATAAAAGATGGAAGATAGAAGAAATGCGTTGATAACATACTTTTTAGAATCAAAGCTATACACACTCAGACGATTGGCAGAGCCTGTCCTTTCGTTCATATTTAAGATTTGAAGGGAGTCTGCTGGGTTGTAGTTGTGGTTTTTCGCGAAAGCAAAACATATAGGGCAAAACCTGTGTCTGGGATTACACACACACACACACACACACACACACACACACACACACACACACGCACACTAACACACACACACACACACACACACACACACACACACACACACACACACACAACCACACGCATATTACACACGTGTTGAATAGATAGATGAATAGATATAGATATACATGTAGATATAGATAGAGATATAAATAGATAGATAGATATAGATAAGACACAGTATAGCAAGATTGATTGATAGAGGGAGAGAGAGAAAGATATCACATGCACAACTATATCAAGGAGAATATCGATTGGCACTGTATCACAGTGATTGAGTGTATATTATGTATGATACTAGCAATGTTCTGTGTGTGTGTCTTCTGTTGTCTCCAAACGATTCTAGGCAACGGTCACTGGGACACTATCAACTATCGATGTATTATGACATCACTCATAAAACTTCCACCAGCTGCCAGTGGGCGGAGCACGGGATGCAACCTTTAACCCCTCGCCCGACTGACCAGTTTACTACAAGCCTTGCGTGACTTCGCACCTTTGGTCGTCTGAGCATGGAGCTACCAGCTCCATGCATGGTCTAAGCAGGGAGTGGCTCGCCTCAATGCTTTTGGCGAACACTGTTGAAGAGGAAATCCATCCTAAAAATGAATAAACTTCAAAATAAATAGAAAATATTCCCTACAGAATGACATAGAAATGACAAAAATCGGATAAGAAATAAGGAAGATATGACATTTCACATTTCTTCGGAAACATTTCTTGACCAGTCCTTATGAATATTCAAATCAGCAAATGGACGATGTCATGCTCTCACGATTTCTTATTCATTTCATATTATACTGAAATGACGAAAATCTCATATTTCAGCTGTATAAATATGAAACCACCCAAAATAAAAGAAAACAAATGTTAAGTCTAATATATCTTAGTATGGGGACATTTTCTACTTGTATTAGCTAAAAAACAATTTTCCCGAGTTTCATATATAACATAAATGAAAAACTGTGAGGGTATGACATTATCTATTTGATCATTTGAATATTCCTAAGGACTGGTCAAGAAATGCCCCCCCCCCCCCAAAAAAAAAAAAAAAAAAAAGTGAAATTTCAAAATGTCATATTTTTCTTATCTTTTACGCGATTTTTGTCATTTTTGTATCATCGGTAGGGAATATTTTTTCTCTTTCTTTTGAAGTTTGTTCATATTTGGGTGTGCTTTCTTTGTAGTTTCTTCAGATAAATTTTTATCTTTTCTGTTTTTGTTGTTCAAATATTTCATTTATAGAATATGTAAATTTAAAAACACTAGACCCAATTTTGAATTTTTTAAAGTTACACTTGAAAATTAAGAAAGAAATAGAGTATTAATATGTGGCTAGGAAACGAGGTAAACTTCATCTTCACTTTAAGAAATGGAAATTTGATTTGTAAAACCCAATAAAGGTTTAATATAGACTGTATTTGTTAGGGCAGAACCTGCAAGATGTTATACTGGTAACTATACCACAATAATTTGTGTATTGATCAAAATGATACTGCGTTTTTTGTCTTATTGATGATCTTATTTTTATTATTTATATATTTTTGTTCCATATGTTCATAATTATTGTGTTATATGTTTTGTTTGTAATCAAGAAAATCAATAAAACATACAAATACAAAAAAAAAATACACCTGTGTAGTTTATACATACGGTATACAGTAAAAACCTGGTGTCAGCGGCCATATGCAATGGTATAGCGAGAACTGGTGGCATCTATAGAAAGGTGGCCATTATAGAAAGATGACCATGATAGAATGCCACTTATATAACATGCATTTGCGTTCCGTTGTTTTCTGCTATAGTTTGGTGATATCGTCAATAGAATATAGGTTAGAAAGACATATAATACTCGGCAATTTTATAATTTGTATATCCCAAATTATAGATATAATCACTCCACACGAACAATATGTTATGCTGGTCCTTTTTTATGGAACGCCTTGCCAAATGACTTAAAGTGTATCAACAGTCTGAACTTATTTAAGAAAAGATATAAAACATATTTGTTAAGTCAATAATTTTTCTGCTTTTGTATGATTCTTAATTGAATTATTATGTATAAAGATTAACATATTATGCTAACTTGCCTTGTTGTTTTGTCTCTTGTCGGTTTTGTACTTTGTAATTTCTTCTGTTTAAGTTTTCATGATGTGTGATTTGTCTTTTTAATGTATAGTTTGAATGTATATTTCTTGGGGATTGACCTTGAAAGGCTGGTTTAAGCCTATGTTGATTCCTCCACTTCTCTTGATATAACGCCTATGTTTTGTATATTTTTCATTTTGCCTCTATGATATCCTTTTTATGCTGTCATGTACAATGTAATTGCCTTTTTTATCAGATTTGTGGAAATAATTGAATTGAATTGAAAAATTGAATTGAAAATATTCCCAGGTGTGTCATTTATGAATACGCGTTACCATTATGTTGGGAGCTAGTCTTTACCGGTCGCACTCACTGCCCGCTCCCACTCCCGCCATTCAGAGGTAGCGACATGCGGGTGGGCCTATTAAATCACAAGTGTTTTCGTCTGTCATTTTGCTTCAAAATGCCCAGCAAATCACAAACCCATATGGCCCACTATTATGAAATCCAATATTGTAAAGTTTATATAGCGACGCACAGGAACAATCGCGATGTTCTCTTTTACTCGTTAGTCATACATAAATAGCGCCTACAATTAGACAATATGCTATATCCTTCCAGTAAAGGTCATATGTGACTAGTATAGTTTGTAATTCATTTTGAACAGTTACAAATACACGGCGTCTAATGGGATGATAAACAAAATATTCTCTTCTTATTTTTCTCTTTTTCACCGGTGTCATTGCGTCAATCATGTATTTGAAGGAATTACAGGATTAATGTCATTATACGATTTTAATTGTTGGAATCCATTATGTCTCACGGTAATAGGCCCTATGCATTTGCAAGACAAAGAAGTAAAATATGAAATAATACCCCCCCCCCCCCCCCGTCCGTCAGAGGAAATGGAATACTGCATCAGATGACCCCTTACACGAGCCTTGTCTTTTGATACAACATGTAGTATGCCTTAAATTGATTCTTGCCTTATGTTTTTTACATCTCTTTCACTTTTCACTATACTTTCGTGTTTTCAACGAATTTGGTACGTTCAAGGAGATTCCATTAGTATTAAATTTTGAGACCACATTTTTTTTTCAGTTAAGTAATTTCGCAATAAAAGAAATAGAGAAACATAACAATAATTTCTTGGAATTCTTTCGTGGAATTCGCTATGTATTTTTTTAATCGCACCACACTATACTATACATTATAACTGGTGGGGTCTCCCTTTATATTGCTATCGATGACGGTATCAATATTTGAACATAATTGTCCGATTTTCCTTAAACTTCACTGATCTGTGTTCAAGTGATTACTTAATATTGCTTCATTATATAATTGAATAAGTAAGACATAATTGTGAGGAAAAGTGTCATTTAAATGATTATCATGCTAAATGTAGCAGTAGGATAAAACATAAAATAGTCCTGTATTAATCGAATGAACTTTTCAATGTATGAATCATGAAGGAAGGACTGTACATGGAGCTGGAGATTAAATGATTCATATCACTTTGATGACCTTTTCGAAATAGTATTATGACTGCAAAAATCAATTGCATTCGATTATTGCATACAGCAGATCAACATTTTCGCCACTATTCCTTTGCATAATATTTTTCAGATAAAGCAACGCGGTAGAACTTGTGCTATCGTACAATGGACATAAAAACGCAGTACCAAGAGACGGAAAATCTGTATTTCTACTGTCATTAGCGTCAGTACAGTAATTACGTAATCAAATTAGTTCTTGACGTTATTATTTAAGTGCCATTATTTTAAAATATGTAACATATATTTTTCATTCGTTTTCATGTACCACGCGAGAATAGCTGCCTATAATATGGGCACCGCAACTACACGCGAAGCGTGCAGAATAGGCCTATCAACTAACTAAACGTGGGTGTAGTACATGATGGTTCTCCTTTTTTCTCAGTCCTTCAACTTCAGCATAGACATCACTGATTACGGAGGCATTTCCTGCGTTTCTCAATGATGTAACGTATAAGAAGTGTGAGTTGGTTATACACTATAGCATAATATAACAGCGCGTAACAGCGTCCAGCAGTTCACTGTATAGTTATAGCTAAAATATTCAAGGTGCAAACTGCATTAAAGGTGATATGGGGAGAAATACTTATATATTAATAAGATAATTTGGGAAAAGTACTTTACCTCTGAAGAAGTATCCACGGGAATTCCTCTCTCACTTACGTCTATTTTCAGTCCAAGTGACGAGTATACTTATGCAACTCCTGTTTAGCAGACGATGTGTGTCCGTCTTGGCGCGCTAAAAACGATCCTTCGAATGACATGTGCGGAACAGAGCACTGTGACTGTACACATCGCATTGTGTCGCAATAGCAGAACTATAGAAGTGTAGTCTACTAAAAGTGGACCTCTCACTTCATAGACTTTACCATATACGCCTGAGGAGTTGAAATATGGTGATTACTTTATTTGTTTAGCCGTTATACCACGATATTAATATGATAATGACAACAAATTTTCCCACCTGGTGATAATGAATGAAAATGTTCTACCCTTAACAGGCACCGCTATATCCATAAACAACCATTTTTAGATAACATATCAACAGAACTTAACCTATAGACTTTATACAAGAAAAGTATATAAACATGCGCTGCAATATTTTCTGAACAAAATCGGATTAGAAAATACATCTCACTGTGAGTATTGCACTTTACTTTAGTCGGGCTTTTATCATTATCATAATAATCATATAGGAAAGACATAATGAAACATCGTTAATGTTGGATGAGATACATATTCATGTCTTGTAATAAAATGTTCTGTATTTTTAAACTGTAAAATTCAGTTTCCTTTGCTATTACGTGAAGAAGAAGTAATACAAAAAGTAACAAATGAAATGAAATGAAATGAAAATACTACTGTATCATGTGAATGGAGGCATGCGTTGGTAGCCGGCACCCCCCCCCCCCCCCCTTCCCCTTCAAGCCGAGGCACACAATCACACACACACACACAATCACACACACACACACACACACACACACACACACACACACACACACACACACACACACAAATCACAGAGACAAACACTGCCACTCTTCTAATTACATGAAATCAAATCAATGTTATTGTTGTTTTCTCAAATCGAAGTGTTACCCCAAACCGATCACACAATATAATACAAGTGCGACAGGTTTTAGACTACAGCCAAAGAGTCTATCTCTCCAGTATTTACTGATAAGTTTTGTATGGCGATACACAGGCTCTGAACCATGACTACACTTGCTATTCTGAGAGCCATTACTCATCATGCAGCTCAGTATACTAGAGTCTTTCGTCGAACACGTGGCTCATTATGTTCCCCTTCTTCTCCTCCCTCTCCTCCTCCTGCCCTCTTTTCATGGTCATCAATATCGATTTCTCCTCGATCCTTTCTTTCCTTCAGTTACACCCATCCTCCTCCCCTCAAGTTTTGTTTTCGGTCCCTAAATTCTCGTCCCTCTTCTGAACAATTTATTTTCCTCTTCTTATATATATTGTATTATATACATACATATATATATATATATATATATATATATATATATACATATATATATCATATTCATGTATCCTCTTAATTTTTTCGACAGGTTTGGAGTACCCCCGCAAGGCATGGCTCTCCAGTATACTGAAGTGTTTTCTGTGGCGATACACAGGCTCTATACAGTATGACTACGCTATTACAATATTCTTAGAACCATTACTCATCGGCTCAGTCGAGTCTTTCATCGAAAACGTGGCGCATTTTGTTCACCTCCTCCTCCTCCTCCTCCTCTTCCTCCTTCGCCGCCTCCTCCTCCTCCTCCTCCTCACCCTTTTCTTCTTGTCATCAATATCAAATTCTCTTTCTTCCTTTTCTTCTGTTTCTAATCCTCCACCTCCTCCTTCTCCTCCTCCTCCTCACTTCTTATCATTGTCATCAATATAAAAATCTCTTCCTTCCTTTTCTTCTGTTTCTAATCCTCTTCCTCCTCCTCGTCTTCGTCCTCCTCCCCGATGGGGTCATCCCACGAGACCGACACCCACGAGTCATACGGTCCACGAGACCGACATCAAAAATAGGTCCATGAGTCATACGGCCCATGAGTTATACGGCTCACGAGTCATACAGCCCATGAGTTCGACACTAGACACAAAGGGCTCACGAGACCGACACCAAGCAAAGAAAGCCCACGAGACCGACACTACACAATTTAGGCTCACGAGACCGACAGTACGCAAAAGAGGCTCACGAGACCGACACTAGGCAAAGAAAGCCCACGAGACCGACACTAGGCAAAGAAAGTTCACGAGACCGACACTAGGTAAAGAAAGCCCATGAGACCGACACTAGGCAAAAGAGGCTCACGAGACCGACAGGATGAACAGCGCCATCTCCATGTCAATTACAAATATGTACCTGTACAAAGGTGTTCCATTAAGGGGAAAATTACATACTGGCGGATGCAAATTCGTTACGCTGTCCAGCGAAAGATTGTTACTAACCAATAACAGCACCATCTACATATCAACGACATTAATTATGTATTTCTGCACGTGTAGCTTTTAGGGGGCAGTTTTGTCAGGCTACGGGGAGCGACATTTAATACCATTTTTTTTTCTTCTTTTTTTCATAGAATTGTCCTCTTCATAGGACCCCCCCCCCCCAAAAAAAAAAAGGAAGAATGAAAAAGTGATAGAGGACAAGAACAATGAATGGTTTACTTTTAGATGCCATCATGCTATATTAGATAGGCTTTGCTAATTTCTACTTAGACGGTGGACAGGATCTAAGTTTTTTCACCCTTTTCTTTCTCGCTTCACAAGTTAAGTAGGCCTAATATCCTTTCAGCCTGCTTTTACCCGTCTGCTTAGAATTCAATTTGTAATTTTCTCTTTAACTTTAATGTATGAAATTCAACGGATGAAACGTTTTTATTTTGTTTGTTTTTTTTTACTTTTTTTTTCTTTATCGCAGCGATTCACCTCGATTTCAGTATAGCTTGTGTTTGTAAAATTATTCTTCTCAAAACAGTACGTTTTTCATGAAATAGGAAAGTTACTTTCATGGATCCATCTTCTTTTTCCGAGTTCTTAACGCTGCCTTAATTGACAATTACCGGTACATGATTTTCTGTGATTTTTTTATTATTTCAACACTTTTGCAGATGACTAGCCCCCCCCCCCCATACCATATAAAGCAGGTGTGCACTACAACATTGACCATTTTGTGAATAATTTTCATGTAGTGAACTTCATTGCATACCTGGGTATTTTTCTAATTGGTTGAGCTGAATGTCCACATCATTTCATTATCATTTTTTTCTAAGTAGGTATACCGGTATGGGCTTTGCAGATAGGGAAACGAGGGTGTTTTGGCATTTTCGAAAGCAATGTTGAAACATCTCGTGCACTTTACTGAATTTTGTTTATTTTTTCACAAACACTCACATACGCAAACACAATTATTAAAGATCTTGAACCGTTCAGGGGGTGAGGGAGGGCAATTGACGGGGTAATACCCTAGCAACTCTCCTTTTCCATCTTTTATACCTTCTTTATGCCATTATCTGGACACCCTATACAGTTAATTGGTCTATAGGTGGCGCTGTTCATCCTGTCGGTCTCGTGGGCCTTCTTTGCCTAGTGTCGGTCTCGTGAGCCTCTTTTGCCTAGTGTCGGTCTCGTGAACCTCTTTTGCCTAGTGTCGGTCTCGTGAGCCTTTTAAGTGTAGTGTCGGTCTCGTGGGCTTTCTTTGCTTAGTGCCTGTCTCGTGAGCCTTTTGTGCGTAATGTCGAACTCATGGGCTGTATAACTCGTGGGCTTATTTTACTTGATGTCGAACTCACGGGCTTAATTTACTCAGTGTCGTACTCGTGGGCTGTATAACTGGTGGGCTGTCTTGTGAGCTGTATGACTCGTAAGTGGGCTGTATGACTTGTGAGCTGTATGACTTGTGGGGTGTATGACTCGTGGGTGTCGGTCTCGTGACGTGCACCCTCCCCGATCCCCTGGAGCTTTATTTTTTTTCTGTCCCTAATCATTGTACTCGGCTTTTAAATGTCTTTTCCTCTCCTTCTTTCACTCTTGATTTTTTTGTCCTTCCAATTTTCCTTCATTCTTCCTCTTTTCTTCATCAAGTCATCAATCTTCTTTTCGTTCTTGAAAGAACGAATAAGACATTATTGTTGTTATTATTATTATTATTATTATTATTACTATTATTATTATTGTTGTTACTAATATTATTATTATTATTATTATTATTATTATTATTATTATTATTATTATTATCATTATTATTATTATTTATCATCATCATTACCATCATCATCGTTGTTATTATTCCTGCAATCATTATCAATGGCCGCACAAGGTATGTTAATAGTATCAGAATTAAAGGGGTGGCATATAGTCTTGGCAGAGATGGGGATTTTACTTTTAACCTTTATTGGGATATAATGACAACCCACTTACAAATATTAAAGAGCATACAATTAAGAGGCATTCAGAGGCTATTTGATGAAAATTGGTCTTGAATTGGTATGAGATATCCAAAAACAAAGTAAAACGAAGCGAACCTGATAAAACGTGGGTCACATCTTTTAGGATCGCTCCGTTTTGGATATCTCAGCCATTTCAAAACAAATCGTCATCAAATAAACTTCATATTCCTCTTAGAATTGTTGATGCTCTTTAATATTTCATAGGTCGTTTTGTTATCTCTTCCAAAAAGTTGAATTCCCATCTTAACCAGAATTATATCATGTATGAAGTACAGTGCCTCGTCCGAGGTCCCGTCCGCATGTTTTGTGAAATGTTGCTGCCACCGAAGACATGACCTCGTGAGTAAATTTGCGTAGGTCATGATCATAGTTCGTATGCAAGCACAATGACTGCATATAAACTAATCAAGAAGTTGCCATAGGCGAGCTATAATCGAGTTTGTCTAGTATCGCCGTTTAAAAGAATGATAGAGCATTGGCTGAGGTGAGGATTCAACTTTTAACGTTTTGACTGTACTTAGAAACCACTTCATGAAAGTTTAGAGAGCATGCAAGTTAATTTGATGAAAATTCCTTTTGAAATGGCTGAGATATCCGACAACAAGATAAAACAAAGCTATCCTAATTAAAGGTGTGACCGACGTTTCATTAGAATTGCTTTACTTTGGATATCTCAGCCATTTTAAAACCAATTTTCATCAAAATAACTTTGCATTCCTCTCAGAATCATTTGCTCTTTCATATTTTGTAAGAGATTTCTAATTTCTAATTATACACAACAAACACATATTCACATTAACATTAACACATATTCACAACACATTTCCACGCAAACACCTCACATCTTGCACAATGCACAATGCACCACTGCACTTTTCCCCCTCATTCTTCCCTCCCTTCTCCTTATCGCCACTCAGTGAGTGGTGACTTATCTTATATTCTTACACTGTAGTATTGTTTAGACAATCATTTCTGAAGCCATTGTCCTCGTCAAGCGCTTGCTTATGACGATGGTCTCCTGAATTTCTGTACATCAAGAATTGCCTAATTTGTCATTGAGCAAGAGATAATACTGTGACTTATGTATGCATAAATGTATGCACAAAACAGTTTATTTTCATTTTGAATTGTATACAGTATATCAGGGGGGAAAAGTTGAATCTTTGAATTAATCATTTCATTCATTCATTCATTCATTCATTCATTCATTTCCATATCAAAATATAACATTTATAAAATTATCAAAACACAATTGCCTTGGTACATTTAAACATTTTGAATGGAGGGATCATAAAAAGCACACACGAGGCTTGTTGGAAATGATCCCCTACAAACAATTATTAATATATTTTAACTGAACAACAAATTATCAGACAAATTCAATTGAGAAAACAAAGGTGAAAGATACAATGAAAAGAGAATAAAAGAGGCAGTGGTGAAAACAATGCACAAATTACTTAAAGTTTAAGGTACATTTCAGCAAAAATATATTTGTTATAAAACCTTGTGGATATTTTGGACATTCCTGGTATTGTAATTGTGAATGGAACAATTTAAAATGAATTGGTTGCGAAATACTTCAGAAAAATCATTATTAGAAACTTTAAACATAAAAAATAGAGAAATGGATTCTTGAACAAGTAAAATTTTCATCTTAAGAAACAATGGCTTACCGGAAGCTAAATATGGAGAGAGGGTTATCACACGAATACTACGTTTCTGTAATTTATAAATACGATCAATATTTTTCTTTGTAGTAAAACCCTAGTAAACAATACTACAATATTTTATGTGAGCTTTAATTTGCTTTAATTGTCAGATTCAATTTATATTGTGCTCAATTTGTTTGTTCAATTGACTTTGTACTTCATTTATGTATGAAAAAGAAATTCAGAAATAAAATCAGAATCAATAGAATCAATTATCTCAACAACAACAAAAAAGTTATCATCGAAAAACATTGTAAACCGCGGAAGCCCTAGCTCAACCGAAACTGCAGCTTTTTACAATGAGTCTTACATAATTATAACCCAACCTTTAATTACAGGAACCGCCTATTGGAAGAGCTGTTACTGCCCGTGTTGTTAGATTATGAGGAAGGCCGATGTGACCGGAAGACACTAGACAGGGTGCTGTAGGAAAATTAATGAAAATCACTTCCTACGTGCTAGTTTTATAGTCGTATGTTGATTCGAACTGCAGTGGAGAAAACTATGTGAATCAAGAGTAAAATGAAGGTTATAACACAAACAAGGAAAACATGTACAAAGCATTTAGACATGTAGCTGTCCACATCTTCTCTCAAAGTTGTGTTTGATCTCATTATCTCGCCAAAAAATTAATTCAAAAATATAAAAACCTTAAGCCAAATATATGAGGCTTCAGGTGTATCTAACTAAAATTACACCATCCCGTTAAAGGCATGGTACAATATTGGTGGAGATGAGAATTAAGCTTTTCACTTTTTGCGAGATACAAAGAAAACACTTATGAAATAGTACAGAGCATACCGTTTTAAGAGGAATTCAAAGTTTATTTGATCAAATTGGGTTTGGAATAACCGAAACATCGAAAAACAAAGTAAAACAAAGTGATCGTAATAAAGTGTGGGTCCCACACTTATTAGAATCCCACTGTTTTGAATATCTCAGAGCCATTTCAGAACCAATTTTCATCAAATAAACGTTGAATTCCCCATGGAATTACATACTCTTTCATATTTCATAAGAGGTTTCGCATTATCTCACCGCAAAAAAAAAGTTAGAAACCTGTAGGTCTCAACCAAAACTATACGACCCCTTTAAAATTTGCATCTGTTAAAATGATATATCTTTATAAACTACTTTATTCTTATTCAGTTTTAACCAGTTAGTGTCGACAATAGGGATCCTAGTGTATGGTTCTTTGCTTGTCTGTTTTGTTTTGTTTTGCTGGGTTTTTTTTTAGATTTTCATCGGGCAATTCTCTCCAATTTATAATTTTGTGAGAAGTTTGCAGGTTCGTTGAATGCAGAAAAATTAGTGAAATATATTTTCTCTTTCATTTTTTTTTTAAAACTCGAGGAGACACGGATAAACCGCATCCGAATCTTTATGGGACAGAAGATTTATCGCGAATTCACAAAATCTGTATGTCTCTAAAAAGTGCATCCAGTACCGTATGTCAAAAAAAAAAAATACAACGGGGCCGTCACAATGATATCTTAAAAAATATTGCATCAATCTAAATACAAATTCAGGGTATGACATGCATGACATGCTTTATAACAATCCACATTTCTCTGTGACCACTTAACCAAATCGAATGGGGATTTCTGCAAAATAGAGCTAAAATGTTATATTTTAAGACCCTGAAGTAGCTTTTAAAAAATTAATCATTATATTGGGTATTATCAATGCGAAAATCTGATTGTAATTTTGGGGACATACAGCAGTATGTCCCCCAAAAATTACAATCAGATTTTCGAATTGATAACACCCAATATGATAGACCTGTCTAAGTGCTACTTCAGGATCTTAAAATAATACATCTTAGCTCTATTTTGCAGAAAACCCCATTCACTTTGGTTAAGCGGTCACAGAGAAATGTAGATTGTTGTAAGGCATGTCATGAGTCTGATTCTTCCAATTTTAGCAATTCAATGCTCTTGTGTGTGAATAATAGACAGAACTTGGAGGGAAGCGATTCCCGACATCCTCTACAAAATTCCTCATTTCTCTTTGACCACTGAAGCAAATCGAATGGGGTTTTCTGTAAGATATGGGCAATGAGTTATAGTTTCATACCCTGAATTTGTATTTAGATTGATTCACTATTTTTAAAGATGTCATTGCGGAGGGTTCCGTTGTATTTTTTATTTTTTATTTTTTATTTTTTATTTATTTTTTTATTTTTTTATTTATTTTTTTATTTTTTATTTTTTTTTTTTTGGGGGGGGGGGGGAACATACTGTATACTCTCTTAATCTGTCGTACTGTATGACTGGTATAGTATGGTGATTTTGTAAAGGGGAGGGGCTATAACATGGTCGCTGGATGATTGACATAATTGGCCTAATTAAAGAATAATTTTCTATTCTTGCAAAGCATACCCTAGAGTTTCGCTCTGATGACGTCATCTTTTAATCTAATTAACATTAATTTATGCAGGCTGTTGTTGATATTTCATTCTATACTGAAAAAAAAATAGAATAATGATTCTTAGTTTTCTGTATTACGTTTTACTAATTTCAATCACGGATTTCCACCATTCTCTTGTCTATGAGTTTACGGCCTCTTGATCAACCTAAAAATGGAATGGGCTAGTCTCTCACGGAAAATTAACGTCTTGATTGGGAATTATGGCATAGAATTATGCACTCCCGGCATTTTTTTTTTCTCATTTTTAATGATAAGCCTTGAACTAGGCATTATACCAATTTCATACATCGATTTGTTAGTTAGTTAGTTAGTTAGTTAGTTAGTTAGTTAGTTAGTTAGTTAGTTAGTTAGTTGGTTGGTTAGTTACTGTAGTAAGTTACCGGTACTTAGTTATAGTTAGTTGGTTAGTTAGTTGGTTAGTTAGTTAGTATGTATGCAGGCCTACTTCAGTTTATCAAACTGATTAAATCATTATGAACATTTCTTTGTTATTAAAACTCGGCGTGCAGCTTGCTATTTTTGTCAGTTGAAATGCCACGTAGTATGTTGTTGACCAGTGTGTTTATCATCGTCTGCGGCCGTACTGTATATACAATACCGCAATGTGTGTTCACTATACCAAACAACAATACAACAACAGCAACAAAGAAGCAGAAGACGTAGGCACCTCGATTTGAGCGAAGACAGAGCTGACGTGGTCGGACCATCATTCAACCAGAAACCTGTATAGGGTTATATCTCGTCCCTTGTACCTGTCACAATTGTTTTTAAGTTTTCAGAGGTAACTCCAGAATATTACAGCACTTTTGAGCTCTGATTCCAGTGATTTGTCGCAGAGACAGTGATTGCTGATGCATCAGTTTTACATCCGTAGTCCCACACGTTGTTATTTCTGTGGTGTAGGAAGGAAGGGACCCCCAATCCAGCACTCGCAGCAGAAGTCGCATTGCATGGCCAGCATTGCATTGCAGTTGCCCTCTTACCTTAGATCAACCTATTTTAGCAAAGGAAAAAATCCAAGGATTGTATAGCGAGAAGTGAGAGCAGCAACCTGATGACATGGCACGCGTTCACGTGACAACATGTAAGTCATCATATTCTTGCCTCTTTTTTATGAAACTAAAAAATAAATCTTAATAGATTCTAATACATTTATTAAAAATTTAAAGTGAAAGTGGGTTGCTCGGTTAGAGGTATTTGGAGCCATGCCCATGGCCAGTTGGGCGTGGGCTAGATGTACAGTGACGCTACATTGAGAAATAGTGGTTCCATGACAATGGCTCTTGCAACAATTGCTCCTATTAAATATCTGCATGCTTTTAAGCCAAACCTAGATTCCATCCACATCCACATATACAATCCTAAACCTTACCTCATCCTAAATACTCACATCAAGCTATACCTAGAAAAAAAAAATGGAAACTTCAAAGTTGTTTTGTTTAATCATGCTTCATTTTTGGGGATAATATAACTATTTTAATTTACCTGTCATCATAGCATCAATCTCTAGATTCTTTTTGCCATTCATAATGTGGCATAATTTGAAAGTGCTTAGTAATGTTACATTCAAACAAATTCATATATTTATTCTTACTACTAAATCACCATTTATTCATTTCAAGTCAATTAAAAACATGGTCATCCTTTGCAGGTTTATAATTACATGAATGAATACATTTCATCAAATATATTATTAGAATATAATTTGCCGTGGCAACTTAAAAGGTTGGTAACTAATGTTACCAAAAAAAAGGATGTGACCAAGAGAAAAAATGTCTTGTGACAGAAAGTGTGCAAAACTGTAAGTTGCTAGAAACAAAGTGTTGTTTTAATTTCACTTATAGCATCATGGCAAATGTTCCCGCAAATATTTTTAGCAGTTCAACCAGTAATTTTTTTTAGCTAGACACCCAAAATCACTCAAACTTTGATATTGCTAACAATTGACTTTCTTGTATGTTTGTCTTTCAGTTGTTACTGTGTGCCTTGTGGCCCTGGTATTGTACATCCTTTATTTCCACACACCACAGGCAGATGAAGAGGAGATAGATCCACCAGCTGCAATCAAAGGTTTTTATATTTACTCATTTTTCTTTTCTGGAGAAAATGACCACACTTCACAAAGTTTAACCAAAGCAAAACAAAGAGAACAAAATCTCTTTCATTTTCTGTTCACCAGCTAAATGTTTGTAATGCCAAGGGTAAGTGAAAGAAAAGCTCAAGTATATTTGTAATATCTGTTGTAACCATGGCAAAATATCAGCCACAAATTTTGACCCCGAGAGTATTTGTGAGTAATTTGCCAGAATCTGTTAAATATCTATGTTACATATCAATACGTTGTGAACAGTGAAACAAATGCAAGAGAGAGCTGTTAGCTCAAATAATGGAGTGACAAATAATATTATTTTCTCAGAGAAATTACAAAGATCACTTTGCATAGGTGTAGTCCAGTGCAGGTGCGTAGTAAATCAAGGTGTATTATTCTTCACAATGATTGATACTGCTGACAGACATCTAAATGAGTACATCTGACTGTTGTGATGTGATTGACATGCTTGTAAAATAGAAGTAAAAATGAAAATTTTGACTTATAAATTTATGCATTTGGGTACTTATTTTTTCTTGTTACCCAGAGGATCTATAAGGAGTTTCCTACTAAAAGCAGTGAATTCAGTGGACTCTAGTATGTATGAAGTGGAGTTGCCATGCAAGGCAAGCCTTGGACAAGCTCCCTGATCACCATAGACCTCCAAACCATTGTGAATTCATAGGAAAAACTTTGAATTTTTGACTTTTCCCAGCTCTTGTTTCAATATGAACTTCCTATTTTTCTTGATAATTTTACAACACACCTTTACACGTGGGAGCTGCTCGCTCTTTCCTACTTTTTGATCAAATAATTGGTGTTGTTCAAACAGAAAGGTTGGGAGTTCTGCCATCAGTAACAATTCTTTAATGCAACGCTGCACACTGGCACTGGTTCGACGGTCCCTGACCAGTGAAATTCACAGTTGGACCAGTAACTTTTTCAGGAATGGACCAGTAAAAAATAGAAAAACTAGGTACCTATCAGTGCAACAGACAGGTCGGACCAGTAGAAAAAATTGCTAAGTGTTCAGCCCTGTTTAATGGTAAAGATTGCCAAGTACTTACAATCATGCATTATGAAATGGTCTTAATACATACAATAAGTAAGAGTCAGAAGGTAAAAATTGAAACAACTTATTCGCTTTCCTCTTGTTTTTCCACCCAAACTACTAGACATACACATAGGCGGAGTTCCAGCAAATAGTGCATACCGTGACAATCCACAGGGCCTCCCCAGTAAGAATGTGACCAAAGGCTCGGGACAGGAGGGCAAGGTCAACGTCCTCCTGTGCTCAGATGGTTCGACGCTGGGCGGGATGGTGGCGGCCATGAACAGCATATACCTCAACTCTCGGGCCAAAATCAAGTTCTACCTGGTCGTGGACAAGGACTCCCTGGACCATTTAAGGTGACTCTCTGAGCAGGGCACAGCATGAAAAAGACCAGAAATTCTGTGCATTTCTAATTACTGTATCCCCATGAGCAATCTCTTATTGTCATTTTGATCTTACAGTAGTATGTCTTGACCAATCTCTCATACTTTTTTGAAGCTCTTAGCCCCCAAAAGTCTGGCCTGGTGAGGGTTAAAGGACAAGTTCACCTTCATAATACATGTGTATTGAGTGAGAGCAGCAGTATTCATAGAACACAACAGTGAAAGTTTGGAAAATTAGACAATCTGTTCAACAGTTTCAAATTGTTAAAGTTTCTGCGCAATTACTCCTGCATTTGTAGATAGATAAGGAAAATATAAAAAAGAAAATATCACATAATTTCATCATTTTTTTTTTTTTTTTTTTTAGGGGGGGGGGGGGGATAAAGTACACATTCCCTTGACTTGTCACCAGTTGACATGTTGAGTGTAATATTATAACCCCTGCTTTCTAAAAGAGGCAGGTCAAGTGTTCTTTTATTATGCAAGAAAAGTAAGAGCATGTTGAATTTTCTTTGTATTTTCTCTACTGTAAAAGCGGTTTCTTTCGCGGTGGTTTTATTTTCGCGCTTTGAGGTTGAACCGCGAATTTAACATCACGCGAAAATGTTTTGAACACACCGCTTGTTACAATGCTGTTGCGCACATGCACACACGAAGATTCCGCGCATTGAGTGTATTGATGGTCAACACACACACAGCGATACCGCGCAATGTAGGTACAAGCATGTTATAAAGTACACGAGAGACAGGATTTCAGGTAAGCCTGCCTTTAAATCTAATTTCTATGTGATAAATAAAAGAATAATTGGATTATAGTTTGGGTTTTCATGTGCAAAATAAAACAGTTTTTGCCGACTGTGAATTCACAGATTTTGCCGACCGCGAATTTAAACACACGCGAAAAAGTCGGCACCGATGGAAACCGCGAAAGTATCTGTACGCGAAAGAAACCACTTTTACAGTATATTGTTCTACACATGTGACATCACGATATGTAATAGTCTTCTCATCCAGTGATGGGCGGCACTGAAACTTCAACAATTCATAACTTTTGAACTTATCATCCAAGTTTCGTCAAACTTTCACTGGCATGTTTTATTGATATTGCTGCACTCTTTCAATTCACATGCATATGAGGGTGAACTTATCCATTAACACTGAAGTGCTAATGGAATTGACTGTTCTTCCTCACCCAGCCATTCCAAGGTGAAAGATGATCAGATGCATTATACTGGTAGTCTGCTAATTTGATGTCAATGTGATAGCTGGATTTTAAAGGGGGGTTTCCCCACACGTGTATGTGGAAGCAGCAGATGCAGAAGGATATTGGAATCACTTGGTGAGAGTTAGGGGAAAATCAGACAATTTGTTCCAAAGTTATAAACTTTTTAATTTATGGCCAGTTCTATGTACTGCCCTAATTAGAGAGGAACTTTAAAACTATGTGTGATATTGCAGTATTGAAGCAATATAAAAAAAATATGAGGGCAGTGCTATTTGATTTAAAGAAAATGTATTCTCTTCAGAACATCAAACAAGCCCTTAATCAAGGTCCTCCATGAGGCATTTAGAATGATATTTACTTTCTCACATTTCAATAAAGAGTTAATACAGGGAATGTTTATGCAGGTTTTTGAAATTCCATTGACAAATACAAATTTAGTTACCTAGTGTATTAGCGTATAAGATTTAAAGAGGTGCATAAGCTAGTGCCTCCTGTTGGCCATATTCAATGGTTATTTGTTCATCTCCCTCTCCCCTTCTCTCCACCTCCCCCGCAGTAAGTGGATAACTCAGTCCAGCCTGAAGGATCTGGACTACACTATCAAGGTGTTTGACGAGTCATGGGTGAAGGACAAGATTACTTTCAGAGACAGACGGATGGAACTTGGTTCCCCGGTCAGTACTCAAGTATTCTTCTCCTTATCATCTTTAACTGTTCACAGTTTCATTGCCAGTTGCCTTTTCAGTTATCACCATCACAGACATCAATTCGATTCAATTTTATTGTCCATTTTGAGCTGGAAAATTGTTTTGAATGCATACATTCTGTGGATATGACGACTAGGATTTGGACAGAACATCTCTTAACTGATTATCTGACCATTAATTTAAAAAAGAAAAAAGTCATTTTCACCAAAATTTGAGATACAAGGTCTTGTCACCCCAGTGACAACAGATATAAGAGGGATATACAGCAATATAATGTCACTATTAATGTCACAGATATTAAAGTGATATACTCAGTACTTAAGAGAAAAATTTAAATCATCCCCATTGCCATGATTTTCAGCATTTCTATCTCTTCTGGCATCATTATCATCACTACCTCTACTCCTTACTGTCATCATCATCATCATCATCACCACCATCGCCATCTGTTATCATTATTCTTATTATCATCTCTCTCATCACACTATCACCATAATCATGATCATCATTGTCGTCATTATCTTTACAAGTCAGGAACATCATCATCAGAACCTTGCAAGAGATTATCACCCTGCATCTTTCTTGCCTTCATTAGAGTAATTATCATTAGCATATTGGTATTCTCATGATTAAATGCTCACCTTCATTTACAACTTCAAGGAATACCATTTCTCTTATTTTTTTTTTTCTCTTTCTTTAATTTCCTATTTTTGCCAATGGCAATGCAAAAAAGAGTTTAGCCTGTATTGGGTTTGACTACTTATTGCAGATCGCAAGATTCGGTGATTCCCTCAAGTGAATTTGGTCTCATTTTCAGGGTGTGTGTTGTGTCTCTCACTACAGCTCAACTATGCCCGCCTGTACTTTCCGCGTATCTTCCCCGACCTCAAGGGGCGTGTCATCTTCGTTGACAGCGACACCATCACCCAGGGCGACATTGTCGAGCTCAATGCCACCAAGCTGGAGCCGGGGCATGCAGTCGCTTTCTCCGACGACTGCTCGGCGGTCACCTCAAGATACGGAATCATCATTGTAAGAAAAACTCTGTCAAAATGTAATGCTATGTATCACTTTAAAAGCCTGTAGTGTATCATACTAGATGTCTTCCTGCCAGAACAGCACAAACAAATATATTCTACACATGTATTTATCTATCATCAAACTTCCAAAGTCTAACATTTGTACCAGTCAGATTTAAGAGTGCGACATCTGAAGATAAGGCGGCTTTGAATTGTACCTCACACTCTGACAAAGATTAGACACAGGGTTTTTTTTCCTCTTCTAAAGTATCTTGAAACGTCTTGTAGGGATTATTTCCTCTCAGAGTTACACAGAAATGTGATTGTCATATTCATCTAATCACAGTCACATTCTAATCAGTGATCTGCCTAATCACTGTAGGTATTGCTGCTTCAACAGGATAGCTGGCTCCAAAAGGGAGTCTCTGAGAAAATGTGATGTGTCTATGTGAGTGACAATAAGCTTTTAAACAAGTATTTGCACATTCAACATATAAGTTTTTTTGTCCCCTTCCACAGATAAAGTTTATTGAAAAATAATCTGTTCAAAGAAAGTTGTGTAATTGTTGAGATTAAGACCCATTCAGTACATTTTACTCTTTCTTTAACCCTTTGACTGCTGTAGAATAAATATGCCAGCTTCCTGAACTTCCAGAACGAGAAGCTTAAAGGCCTGGGGCTCAACCCCATGGAGTGCTCCTTCAACACCGGAGTCTTTGTTGTGGACGTGGCAGAGTGGAAAAAGCAGAACGTCACTGCCCGTCTTGACTACTGGGTCACCGTCAACTCAAAGTGAGTCAAGGGAATTATATATAGGGCGCAGTGTTCACGCTCATTAATTTTCATCATATTCTCAGGGATGCGATGTGTGCCATGTCCTTAAATACATGGCAAGCATACAAAAAAAAAGTATCAATGGACATACAGTACATGGACACAGATGGAATTGATTCAAACACATCTGTTTCAACTTCCAAGCAGTATTTAACGGCTCTCTTTTTGTGTCGTACTACGCCTCTCTTTTTGTGTCGTACTTTATCAGGATCTCTTTCTATGGAGACTTGTCAGATTATTATGCAGACATGAACAAATTTTATTCACTTCACAATGAAAGTGATACTGCTGACAATGATAATCTTCATCAGTAATCACAAATATCATTTGTGGGTGGGCGTGAGTTTGAAATAGTTTTGTGAATTGCACAGCATAAGTGTGTGAAGCATTATTAATTTTTTTTTTCTTTGTTTGCATGGCTATGCAATATATGATGATGATGATTATAATATGACTTTATATTGCACCAAATCCACTCTTTAAAGTGCTCAAGATGCATACATACTATTATTACCCCGGTCACTAGATACATAATTTCCAGCCAGCACTGACATTGCACACTCTCCACTCCCTGGGGAGCATTCCAGCCAGTTGCAGCCATTTTACAGGAGTACGCATGCTGACCAACCAACATAAACATTCTTATCCTACCGGGTACCCATTCATACTCCTGGGTAGAGAGCAGCAATAATGTGGGTTAAAGTGAAAACAAAGTTCTGGTAAGGGCTTGAGAACCCGTCTGGCACCATTTCATATTTGCTTGCAATATATCGAAAGAGTCTACAAAGAAACTTACCTGGCTGACGCGGTTTGCCAGAATGATGAGTCGTTTTGGAGTATTTTGAGAAAAATAATAAAAGTCGGTAGACCGACCTTTATTCCAGAAGGCTCCAGACTAACTCGGTCTCAGGGAAAACTCGACCCTATTTCAGACAATTTACACACAGTTCATGATCGCCATGTTCATCAGTACTCTATAATACTACGGGTACCAAACGAGGCCTTACTGAGCAGACAGGAAAGTGCGTGCTAATCCTGTACAAAACAAATGGACAGCGCGGTCCTCAAGCCTACTAGTATATACGCACATCACCTCAGTTGCTGAGACGCGCGGTCTTTGAAGTTTTTGTTGTGGTTTATCAAGCGTCTTTGATTGTTTTTAGAGGTGCTTGAGACGCGCACACTAATTTTGCATGCGCGCCAAAGAGGTTTTTGTTGCGCGTGTTGTAACAACTCGGACCATTACTGCGAGTAGCCAGAACGCTACAATGTAGTTTATACAGGCCGCTCCCATATGCATAGTACACCACACTGTACAATCCAGAGGGACAACCAATACAACTCATCCCGCCGTCAAGCAAAGCGAGGCCGAGTTATCCCCGAGTCCGAGTCTAGCCTGAGCCCGTTCGGGTAAGTTCTGAGAGTGAACGTTTTTGGTTACCCAGGTCGAAAAGCCAGTAGAAACCAGTAAGCATTTTTTAAGTGGTCTTTACTGGTTTTAACTGGTCTTAAACTGGTTTCAACTGGTACCAGTTGAAATCAGAAGGCAACTCCAAATTTCCAGTAACAAAATAAGCAATTCTAATTGAAACCAGTTGATACCAGTTTAATCATACTGGTACCAGTTTATACCAGTTGAAGTTGCACTGCTTACCAGTTGAAACCAGTACAATTATACTGGTACCAGTTTATACCAGTTGAAGTTGCACTTACCAGTTGAAACCAGTACAAGTCTACTGGTACCAGTTGAAGTCTTACTGGTACCAGTTGAAGTCTTACTGGTACCAGTTTATACCAGTTGAAGTTACACTGCTTACCAGTTGAAACCAGTACAAGTCTACTGGCACCACTTTATACCAGTTGAAGTTGCACTGCTAACCAGCTGAAACCAGTACAAGTCTACTGGTACCAGTTTATACCAGTTGAAGTTGCACTGCTTACCAGTTGAAACCAGTACAAGTCTACTGGTACCAGTTGAAGTCTTACTGGTACCAGTTTATACCAGTTGAAGTTACACTGCTTACCAGTTGAAACCAGTACAAGTCTACTGGTACCACTTTATACCAGTTGAAGTTGCACTGCTTACCAGCTGAAACCAGTACAAGTCTACCGGTACCAGTTTATACCAGTTGAAGTTGCACTGCTTACCAGTTGAAACCAGTACAAGTCTACTGGCACCAGTTGAAGTCTTACTGGTACCAGTTTATACCGGTTGAAGTTGCACTGCTTACCAGTTGAAACCAGTACAATAAGTCTACTGGTTGCCAGTTGATACCAGTTCACGTCTCATTGTGTACCAGTTGACACCAGCTGAAGTCTACTTTTTGAATTCGATTTGTTCATCAATTAAAACTGAATTAAAAAGTTAACCAAACTTAATTAAAACATTAGAGTAAAAAGTAAACAAAACACAATAAAACAAAACATTTGACTTGATTGAACTTGGACTCTTAGTGATTTCAACTAAATTCAGTTGGAATCAATAAGATCATTTGACACTTTAATTGACAGACTGTATTTTGACCAGTTTGTGTGTGTTTGTGTGTGTGTGTGTGTGTGTGTGTGTGTGTGTGCGTGTGTGTGTCGGTTTGTGTGCAAATTAGTTGACAAAAATTGATACCCATGTACCTGACTGGACTTGCTTACAACTTCATTCTAGATTTAAACCCAGTAACTAAACCATTGAAATTCTAATACCAGTTGATACCAGTTGGTTTCTATTGGTTTCTACTGGTTCTTTTGCTCGTGAATATTCATAAGCTATTCAAATTCTCTTCGTGAAAAAGACAAAATATTGTTAAATTTAATTTTTTTAATGATTTAAATAAACTCAGAAATGTCTGAAATGCAAGAAAAATTTATCTAATATTATTACCGTGATATTCACAATTTCAACTTGTACCTTTGATGAGGTATTTTCATATTTTTATACTAAAAGTTTAATCTACTTGGTAACCATATCTTAAATCATTAGTGGAAAAGTGAGCAAAGAAAATGGGATTCCATCGGGATTCGAACCCGAGACCTCCGGATTGCTATCCGGAGGTCTCGGGTTCGAATCCCGATGGAATCCCATTTTCTTTGCTCACTTTTCCACTAATAATTTATATTCTTTCTGGTCAGTTTATTCTGTCTTTATATCTTAAATCATTACAACTATATGGCCCTATATAAATGAATGAAATATCCCTGGTACTAACTAGGTCTAGGATGTAGGCTAAGCCTAAATGTACTTCTAGGTATAGGCTTTAAGACTAGCTGTAGGATTATGATAGGTTAGATATTAAAAATGTGTTGACATACACGAAACACCCATACATCAAACAATTCAACACAAAGTTAATTTTGTCAACTAGATCCCAGTTGATTCCAGTTGATACCAGTTGATTCCAACTGGTACCAACTGGTACCAGTTGATTCCAGTTGGACGAATACCACTTGAAACCAGTTGAATGAATACCAATTGATACCAGTTGATTTCTAGTCACACATTCCAATTTCCATATTGAAACCAGTTGCCTTAACTGGAATCAACTGGTACCAGTACCAGTTGCCAACTGGTTTTTCGACCTGGGTAATATTTCCCATTTTCGTCGTTACCCATCGAATATCTTGTTATTACAGCGTTATTCCGCACATTTCCTAGGCATACTTTCACATTTTGGAGCAAAATTTGACAACTTTTGCAGGCGTACCAGAACTTTTTTTGGGCTTTAAGTGCATTACTGAAGGGCAAATGTGTTGGGCTTCACATGGGTTCCAACCCTGAACCCAAACGATGCTTATTTGATTCAGAGATTGGCACTTTTATCATCATTATGCGCGGTCAGACTGGCAAAAGATTGAGAAGTTTAAGATCGCAATCTTTAAGATCTCGAAGTTTTGCCAGTGTGACCGCAAACATCCCACCAAACTTCCCTCGAAACTTCTCACGAAACTTCTCCCTCCAACTAGGGATTTTTCCCCCTCCAACTAGGGATTTTTTCCTCACCCCCGACAAACTTCTCGATCTGTTTGCGGTTGGTGACTTTGAAGCGCGAGGCCATTGTCACATACAGATGTGCATTGTTGTACGTCACAATCACTAGCCATCGGACGGTGCGCTCTCTCTTCTTTCTTGCCCGCGCGCACCAATGACCCAGTGTGCCAGTGTGACTGCACGACAAAAGATCGCAAAGACTTTGCGATTTTAACCTTGCCAGTCTTTTGCCAGTCTGACCATGCCTATTGTTGTTTTTCATCGTCACTGTTTTTCACAAACAGAGAGGATGTCTATGGTAACCAGAGAGGAGGGGGGCACTCGGGACCCCCCATGCTCATCGTCTTCTACAAGAAGTACACCGCTATCCCTCCGGAGTGGCACATCAGGCATCTAGGTAGAGCTCCCAAAATTACTTCCTGTTCATGATTATTGTACCCTGAATATTGTACCCTCCAGTTTTGTGTTGTTTTTTGATAAGCAAGCAGTTTGGTTTTGTGTGTCTGTGCTCTTTCTTCAAATTTTCACTCAAATCATCATGTATTCTGTATTCATTTGCCTTAGATATTATTTCTTTCAATGACGATATAAAAGTAATGCACTGATTTATTCAATTTAAAGGTTACGTTGAACTGTGTTCATGATTTATTATTTAACAAACATCCAAACCCACTACTGTGCAATGGAATCAAGTCATGTATTGTAATTATCACACCAAAATTGATTCATGCTTAAAATTGATAATTTCATTATTTTAACATTATACCTTTGATTAATTCAAGGAGATTTTATGGAAGATAATGCTGACTGAGTAAAACATCAGAAAAGAGCCAATTTCAGGGCAAAAACAGAAATCATAAGGAATTTCCCACTGTGTGATTGCTAACTGAACATGGAATCCCGCAGTCACTGGGGGGGAAAAAAAAGTATGTTCAGATCACGATGCAAGAGTGGATCTAGTAGCACTCTTCACTAATTCTATGAGCAAAGGAAACCAGCAATTATAACTTTCTCAGATTCATATGAAGAAAGAAATTGACTTTCCTGTTCTGCCAGAAGACAGTGAAAAGGTTTTTTTTTTTTCTCTCAAAATATGGACAAATTCTATCTTCCTTGAAACAATTTTGCCTGCCACAAGAGCTATGTCACACTTGTGACACCGAGGAAACTGTTTTGTGGTGAGGTACAGGAAGCCAATGATCTGTACAGTTGAAATCAGTCATATTTTCAGAAATTTGTTTGATTTGTAGTCTACTCGTAGATTTTACAATCGCTAGAGGGGAATTGTTAGAAAACGTCTTAACACGTACGTCACTGCCGTTGGCTTTGTAGGTGTTACGACAGGCGCACGTTATTCTGAGGCATTTCTGAAGGCGGCCAAGCTTCTGCACTGGAACGGTCGATTCAAGCCGTGGGGGCACAACTCGCAGCACACCCTGGTTTGGGAGAAATACTACGTCCACGACCCCACGGGGGAGTTCCAGATCGCACGGCGGTACGGCAATGTCTGAACACAACTCTTCGCTTCTAATAGTACAACTCTCGGCAAAGCCAGGACAGCTTCAGCGTCTGATGTATATTGTGTGTTTTCCAGAAGTATGGAGTCGCAGTTTTCATTGAATGTGTCGGAATTTAGAAATAATGTTTGTAATTAAGTCTGCATATTTGATGAAGATGAAGTCTTGATAATTTACTCCAGTAAAGATAAAATATTTGTTTCATTTTGATAGAAGATGGTGCATGTCATATTTTCTTGTTTTCCATTTTTCCATGGTCTTTGATAATTGAGATCCAATAGATATCATCTTCTACCATTTTGTTATTATGCATCAATTTTAGTTAGAATCACTTCTCCATTTCTTATTCTATTCCCACCTTTGATGAGAACATACTATGATGAATATATTTTTTTTACCGCTCTCTTTGTTTTCTCTGATGGCTTTCATCAGATATTGAGATTATCTCTGTTGATAGCTGGACCATGTTTTTATTTCATCTCTCTCATATTTTGCCAGCCATGTTGTTTATTTCTGATGCTGACTCTCACATTGTGATGTCAGAAGATATACTGCTTCGCGTTCATGGTGCATGCATGCCAGGGTAAATGAATGTACATAGCATCATTACCGGTCAAAATGTGCTGTGCTTATGATGTGAGGTTGGATAATGCGGTAGAGCCTGTCTAGAGAGCAAAGATAAATGAGGATTTTCCTCATGACAGCCACAAGCAGTATTTAGCAAAGGGATCAGTAGAGGTGCATGTACCTTGAGGTAACCTTTGACCCTTTGTTGGGCATTCAGATTTAACCCTATTCTAACTGGGCTATTTGAGACCAAGTTTTTACTGGGGGGGGGGGGGGGGGGGGGGGGGGGGGGGTGTCAATTTGACCCCCCTTCAGATCTCGGCTACCGATCGCGCGATAGCCGCGAAATTTTGCCTAAAGATAGAGCTGGATTTCAACTAAAAGACTACATGGTCATACAATAGAAAAATATTTCCTTTCTATTTTCAATAAATTAATTATGCAAATTTGTGCATGAAATTATATTTTCACCTATAACTCCATCAAAAAGACTGAAGGATTGCTAAATTTTTGTGTCAGAATTCCTCAAGACATATCAAACAATTTTCATTTTAAAAAATTGCGCAATCAAAATCAATTTCTTTTGTTTTTTTATTTTTTTGTCAATTTCTTATGTATTTTATTGTTTTTTCGACCTTTTGTTTTCTATTGTTTTTTTGCCAAAATTTGTTGCAGGCACTTTTTCAGGCTTAGAATTGATTAATTTCAATGGTTAAAAGTTGAAATAATCTAATTTATATCAATTTAACCAAAAAACACAATTTGCATTGGATTTGCACACGATATCATGAATTTGAGCTGTTTTCGGGTTGACATGCGTATGCAAAACATTATGTAACTTCAGAGCGGTGTACCCGAACGTCGCAAATTTGGTCTCAAAATTTGCGGGAGACTTTAATGAAAAAAGTCATAAAACGATGCGACAAAATCTTTGCGCGTTGCGGAATCGTGGCGCGAAACGTCGAGGGGGGGACCCCCCCCAGTTAGAATAGGGTTAAAGGACTCTCTCAGCAAGTATGTCCATGTTGGTTTGCAATATCTTCATGCTTGATATGATATGAAGGGCAAGTCCCCCCCCATGTTCTAGTTGGCTCTTATGCTTTAGAGGAAACCAAAACCTAAAGAAAAATGTGGATTAAGTGAAAGCAGCAACATTAGTAATAGACATCAGTGAAAGTTTGAGGAAAATCTGGCAATCGGTGCAAAAGTTATGAATTTTTAAAGTTTTACTGGATATGTGGAATTTTTGCATTTTCTTTTTATCATTCTAGGCACGTGAAACTCCAAACTGAAGTACTGTAAAACACGATGTTTTCGCGGCATGAAATTTTCGCAATTTGGAGCCTCATCCAGCAATGGCAACACACAAACTGCAAAATTCATAACTTTTAAACAGATTGTCCAATATTACTCAAAATTTCACTGATATGTTCTACTGCTATTGCTGCAATCATTCCACCCACATAATATGTATATAAAGGTGAACTTGTCTTTTAAGCCAAATTCCAACAAACAGGTCAATGGAAGATGTAAGAGGGGATGAACATCGCCACGTCATCTAATTTGCATAATATGCTGTGGCAACTAGTATTACATATGAAACTTGTGCAGTGCATTGGATGTCCCTAATACTATATGTCCAATATACATGAAATTCTACTAGTCTATTTGAGTTGGACATCGCATAGAATGACACTTCGAAGATTTGCTGCTAGAAAAAGGGCTTCCGTAGGATATATACTGGCTGCTGTATCGACTTCAGAGTTAAAGAAATCTTGTTGTCATTTCATCATCGTGACTTGTAAAGTCTATACTGCCTAGAACAGTAAATAAATAGAGTATATCGTGTATATACATAGTACTCACAGAAATGAACCTATTCTGTGTAGCATTACAGCTCATCAAATATTTTGCAAACATTCATATTTGTGTGTTTATATGCATTTTGTGAGAATCTCTTGATGCTGTTTTATACCATATTTTATCTACTTTTATCTGCTTTTATACATTATTGTGACCGCTTTCCGTGGTGTGAGACAGTAAATCATGTTACAAACTGAAATGCAGCCTTGTACTTTCAGGGTAGTGTAAAAAAGGCGATGCAAATTTTGTAGGCTGAATTTTGGACTTCCCTCGAGTGTTTGACCAACTTGAATATTTTCATCTTCACAGGGTACAATGTGTTGATCCAGTCTTACTCTAGGTGAAACAATTAGATGTGTTGCCACACTAGGTGAGTGTATTGTATTTTAAAAGTTATGCATCCAAGTGCTATGATGTACATGATCATTCTTTCAGTCATTTCTGCACCAGAAATAGACTCTGCCAATAGACAAGCTTATTCTTAAAATTGTCATGATTTTAGGAGAAAGGGGGAGGGGAGATGGGTGGGGATCAATCTTTGCAAGTGAAATACCCTAGTGACTTGTCTGGCGTATTTTGATTGTAATGTGATTATCTTTCTTTTTGATTAATCACTTACTTTGGTTTGTATCTACAGTGACTAATGTGATGTCACTTTGGTATTAAATGCAACCAGAAATTGTCAATTTTTTTTCTGTGGATCCTCTACATCTATGTTTCTCCACCATTTTCAACCCGAGTTCCACTTTTGCTCTTACAAATTATTTTGAGGCCCATACTTTGATCAAATAATATGAATCTTGTTATTTTACTTGTGGCTGACAGCACAGCCCATCTGCTCAGAAGTAGGAATCTACATCATGGCTTCCATAATTGCAAATAATGACTTGTTGAAATCTCACTGCCACAGTCGAGTACCCCGTGACGAAATGAAAAGTTATTGAGACGATCTGCAGTTGAATGCAAAATATTCGTGGCCCGGCTCACAATGAAAGGGTTTGACTTTCCCCGGCAATCCCATCATGTGAACGCTCAGTGGGACATTCCCTTCCCCGGCAAGCTTGTCGAGTCTGGCAACAAAATTCTGGCGGGGTACTGATCCCTTGATGTCTCGCGCAGCTGCTCTCCTCATAAGTGCGCATGCTCGAAATGGGGTGGCGAATCAGGCAATCATATAAATTTGCAATTGCGCACCCTACAGCGCCATGGATGATGACCTAACACGCAGCTGAAACCACCAGCCATAATTTTGTCTCCCTTTAAGCAGGAGATTTCAATGCACATGTGGACGGTCGACCATAAGACTCTCCAAACTGCCCGTGCTTAGCGGGGGATCGTATGTGGTATCAATTTGTGAATCATTGGTTCTGTGCACCATGCTATCTACTTGCCATGCGACACCACCTGTAATTGAATTATGCAGACATGTGAAATATTTTTCATACCTTTAACCCTGAAGGGTGCTAGGGACATCGTGCTTTGGGGTCTCTCTCTGTCTGTTTGTCTATTTGTCTGTCTGTCTATCTGTTCATCCATCCGTCCTACATCTCATTTTCGCAATGAAGAAACACCCCTCAACGGATTTTCATGCCTCCGCATGAAGGATGCTGGAGGCATTACAAATGTTTTTTTCTTTTCTTTTAAATGGCCCAGGTATGCTATATAAAATGTAGATGTGCTGATTAGATTCGGGGCCAAATTCTCTCAACAGCAAATTAAAGGTCAAAGGTCATTGGACAGTTACTTCCATTGAATGAATGAATGGTCAAGATCAAAGGTCACAAGAAATTAGCTAATATGTATGTCATTTCTGGCCATAAATATTTCCCAGGTGTAAATCTAGTTGCAATGCTATTTAGTGTAGAGTATAGAAATGTATGTGGAAAATATTTCATGCATGCAGAGTGGGTGAAAGATGACTCCTTGGTTAGGGGTCAAGGTCAGCAAGTTCATCAAAATGTTAGTAAAGATCATGCACTAATGCAGATATAGTGATGGCGTGCAAAGGAGAGGTATCCCAGCTGACTGACAGCAGGTGTATTGCTCTTTTCATATATCATAGTAATATTGTTTTCCGGGATATAAGACTTTTCAGGAGTGTCATTTTATTGATTCATGTCAAATTCTAAAATCTGAATCATCCAGCAATGTTATAGTTGCTGGTAGAGTATGTTCATTGAGACTCAAGATTGGGGGAAATACAGTTTGTATGATAAGGTGCAAGGTGTTGCCTAGGTGTGCAGTTTGCATTGTGTTACACATGTACCAGTTTTTGCCTATAATTGGACTATTATGATTGTGCTTATTCCATCCCCTTACTAATGATACTCATCAAACTTGCAATAATTCAATGTTTTTAATAGTATCATCTAATATTGCAAATACTATGGATGTGGACATCATTTAAATGCAATAAATACATATACACTTTAGTCGAGTAGAAATAGATGAAAGAAAAAGAACAAGCATGCTAACAAAGAGTGTTATTGAGATGTAAAAGCTAGTTTGGTTTTAGTGAAAGAACTCAAAAATCTTCCTCAGAAAGCTTCTGATTGCAGTTCCTTTCTGAAGTGCATGCGACGGAGATGCTAAAATATACATTTAGCAAACATTGCTTAGACAATCAGAGGAATAGCACATGCTTACATATGGATTGTGGATATATTGTATGATGTACTCAACTCAAAAAAACTCAACGATGTCATATTCATCAGGGTATTAACAGAATGAATAAAAGCAATTAAAGAGATAATCCAGCACTGAATTAATGTGGGTATTTCTGAGACTACTGTAACACACTGTCATGAGAGTGAGTTGGTATTGGTGACGAGTTTTGAGAGTACTGAAAAGGAAGAAATTTTTGCATCATGAAATTTTTGTGCATTGCCGATGGCATTCAACGCATATATGTGTAGACAAGACTTTTGTGTGCATTTTAATTTCACCAAACTTGGCTCTCGCAAAATTCACAAAATTAAACTGCACACAAAACAAAATTCTGGTTTTACAATTTACTGTCTATGGTTTGTTAGAACCTCAGATGTCGATTGTAGAGAGTGTATAAATTACTCAAATGACTGTGTTGTGTGCGTTTGGGTGTTCGTGTGTGTGTTTGACATCCACGTTACGACTTTAATTCTCTCTCTACACTCACACATTCTTCATGCTCTCTTTTGACTTAAATCTGGTTTTATCAAAAAATGTGCATATATTATATCAAGCAAAAATAGCTGACAAAGGAATGAAAACAGTTGTAAAAGGAAAAAAAAAGGAATAGAAATATAATGAAAATGAAATTGATTTGGTCTATGTTTCTCACCTTCCCAAGTACACTGTATGTGTTCCAAAGCCAAACACATTGCACTTAAGTTTCCTTTTCTTGATTACAGTCAGTAATTCATGGTGCATCAACCATAAAATACTATCAGAAATGTTTTCTGTTAACCTGTTGAGGACGGACTGATTTTGTTACAAAACACATTTCCCATGGACACTTGCCAGAGTACACTCGGAACTCGTCCTCAACGGGTTGACTTTTCCTTATGAGGTAGAAATCTCCTCTTATGATGTGATATACCTGCTCTATCTCAAATTTTGATTTGCTGTCACACAGTCACAGGACATTTCACACAATACATTCTCATTGAGAAATAAAAACAATAAAAACACACGACTATAAGTACATGTAAGAATTTTATTCCATGTGAGTTCCATGATCTGTACACACATAAAATTTCTGTTTGATGTGATTTCTGTAGGATTGCATCCCACAACAGTAAGCCTTTGATGACATTTTCGTAAAGACAACATAGAGTTTGTAGAAAGGGGCACCCGAGTACTTCTTCCATGAGGTAAGATTATGGGCTTGGCATACCCTTGGGGCCACAACATAATAATTGATCCCTGGTGATTTGATGCATACTGCCATCTTGGACACAGCTGAACAGGAAACGCCCATTCTCAGTGGTTTGTGGACCATGCTGACTCTCACCAGCTAGGTCAGTTTTAGTTCCACTTACTGGCGTCGCTTGCAACTTCTCTTGGAGCTGCATCGGATTCTGAACCAAGCTCGCATACACTGGGCAAGACTGAAGTTCCTGGTCTAGCATGCACAGTATTGGGCTTGGTCAAAGTCTGTTCACATCACCAGTATAAGCTCTAACCACTCTTATTTATCATGTCAGAGAAAAGCAGATGTGGACTAGAAGCTTAGTGTGACATCAGCAACGTTATTCAAGACTTGGGGATTGAACCTAGGGCCTTTCCAACCCACCTCTGGTGGGACAACCACTTCACCATAAAACACCACTTTCACAAACTCTACAGGTTTGATAAGATATGAAAGAGAAATTACTTTATCTCCAAACAAGGGAGGAGGAAAAAAAGAAACTCTCTCCAGCCAAGCTGAAAGAAGACACAATTTAAATGTGGAAGAATCAACAAAGTTTAAAGCCCCATCACAGTTGTGTCATATCTTATTTTTTTTCACAGCAAATACCAGCATGGCATACATATGTAAGTTGGATTTGGGTAATTCCAGTGCAGTCTAAAGTTAGTCTGAAAAGAACGAATACAATTTTCTCAGCAAAGCATAGAGCTTTGATCAAATTTGACTGAAAAATTGAAAAGTTATGCTATTTTGAAGTTTCTCTAATTTTTCACGAAATAGTTCTTGAATAGTCCATATGAATATATGCAAAGAGTGAAGTGATGATGTCTTCCCCTCGCAACTTGCCATATCGGTTGTACGTAAAATTTTAAAATTTCCAGCTTTCCATTCAAAGGCATTATTACACCCCAGTCTCAAATCCTGGTGTGTCAAACTGATCACCATTCTGTAGTAATTCAACCAGGAATAATATCATGTTTTACACTTTGATAACAGAAACATTGAATTTTCCTCATTTTTTTTTTTATACATGATCAACAGAAAATTGTGAGGTGATGACGTCATCGGCTCACTTACCTGCATATTCATATCGACTGTACGAGAACTGTTCTGCAATTTCATAACTTCCCTAATCATTATCATGTTTGTATCAAATTTTCAGTTATACTTGCACAATTTTACTCTTTCTTATCAGGCTAACTTATGACTGGACTGGAATTCCCATGGTGTACAGTTACATCACCGCTGTCCAGAGTAAGAAGCCTACCACCACTAATGACATTTATCACAAGAAGTTATTAATATTTTGCATACAAATTATACAAAAGTTGAGAATCTAATTTGTGCAGGGACACTGATTGAATGGTTGCAAATGCAACTTTTGTATACCAGAGCCTTGATTCACAATACATGTACCTCTTTGAGGTGTGGAATTGTAGAGAAGAAAGTAGCTCACCTTTCAAGCACATTGAATCAAATAAATGTTCACTGATTTTTCTGCTTTATTTGAAACATTTCTGCCAAGGAAATGATAGTAGCATAGTTTGTCAACTGCGAATGGGACACTAGCTGCAAACATATCATGCCGTTGTTGCAACAACCATACATGTAGCAACATCTAATCAATCATTTCATTGTATGATTGTTGCAACGACCACCACAATAAGTGACTTTCTGATAAAAAGAAGTGTGCAGTGCTTGCAATCTCCACCATATTGGCAACGTGTAGACAGCTTTGGTCAGAGATATTTCACAATGTTTTCATGATGTCTGGAATCCTGTATCAATTCTCTGTTTACGGACTGAGGTTATATTGCAATCATGGTATTGGAAATCTAACCAATATCTACATAATAGGCCACGCCTCCCCCCTTGTGACATCAAAGGAATGGCTCGATGGAGATTTCCAGCGCCGCGCAGGGATTGGTCAGTTCAAATTTGGTGACGACGTTGGGGTGAAGGACACCCAGATGACCGATTGACTTCCCTCTGACGATGACCTCGGCACATCGGCCAGAGAAGAAAGTTGGACCTGGGCATCATCACAAAAGAAAAATATGAGTGAAATGTCACACTCTTTCTTAGTAGTACTATCCATGTTCTTTGGTACACTTTTTAATGTTCCACTTGGTGTGCGGGGTTTTTTGTTGTTGTTGTTGTTGGCTTGAGGGTTGTTGTTGTTTTTTGTGTGTGTGATTTGTTGCTGTTGTTGCTGTTTGTTTTTGTTTAGTGGTTTGTTTGTTTGTTTTGGGGTTTTTAGGTTTGTTTGTTTTTTGCCACATTGGTTTTTTTTTTTTTTCATTTCAGCACAGTGATATGCATTCATATCTGAACTAGACAAAGTGTCTATACCAACCAATAGAGGTGCTGAAGATAGGGACAAGCAAGTTTGTCTGAAAGTTTGACTTGCAAATGCACATTTTAGTGATAAATGAGACATGCTGCTAGATAGGTGTGTTATACTCTTATAAACTGAATAACTAAAAACAAGGCTTGCAAAGTGATGTATGCATATGAGATAGACTCTTACAACGCTAGCATTATTATCCTCTCAAAATATTGTCAGTTTCTCAGTAAAGCAATCTTAAAGGGACTGTACAGTACTGGTTGAGGTGGGTATTCATGTTTTGAACATTCCTAAGTGAGGTAATGAGAAACCTCTTATGAAATATGAAAGAGCATGTAATTTTAAGAAGGATTCAATGTTTATTTGATGAAAATTGGCTTTCAAATGGCCGAGATATCCAAAAAAGTGATAATAATAAAAGGCGACAGGCCACACCTTTTATTAGGATCTCTTTGTTTCACCTTGTTTTTGGATATCTCAGCCATTTCAAAACCGATTTTCATCAAACAAACTTTTGATACCCCTTAGAATTGCAAGCTGTTTGACATCTCATAGAGTGGTTTTGGAATATCTCGCAAAACGTTAAAAGCTAAATCCTCACCTCGACCAGAACTGTACACACCCTTTAAAGGTATGATGGTCAAAAATTTGAAAGTTTATCAAATATTCTCAAAATGAAGAATAGCTCAAAATGTCTTCATATTTAGGTTTGTTCCAAACTCTGGATGTGAGATGCTAAAAAAGAAGATTGAAACAAGGAGTTACTCACTGTCTGCTGCCTTGAGGTGGTAGCCATCCTCCTTGGAGAAGGGTACCTGGAGGAGTTGCATCGTCCGGTCTAAGAGCCCATGAATTACCTTGGCAACAAAGAGTGGGAAGAGGGGGAGATGAATTATCTCACTGTAACTAATAGAGTTGATGATATATGTATGCACACAAAAAATGTTAGTGAAACTCCAACATTATCCACGAAATGAAATGCTCTGATTTACAGTCATTCTGGCCGAAGTCAAATCTATTTGGACTGAAGAAACAGCTTCAACTTAGAGAAAATTTGAGTTATGAGGAATTAAAATGATTAGAATATAAAGAGAAGAGGACTAGAAAAGATGTCTGACTTCAGCGACTATTTGACTTACGCGAAGTCCATTTAACCAAGGTTGACTGTACATCAAACACTGATGTAGATATGCATGCTTGTCTTCCAAGGTCTTACTCCCAAAGCACGAAAAGACACCAACAATCATTTCTTGAAGTTTTATTACCATATGAGTCACAAGAAATTCACAGTCCTGAGATTCATGTTAGAAAAGATCTCTAAACTTGAGCAAAAATTCATACTTCTAGGGGTTCTTAATACTACATGAGCTACAAGAAATTCACGGCTAAGTATCAGGTTCATGTGCTGCTGCCAGGAATTCATACTTTGGGAGGTTCTCGTACAAAGTTGGTCACCAGAAATCTACCATGCACATTCAGGAAAGAAATCAATGCATATTCATGAGACATAATAATGCATATTCATAAGACCAAAAGCAGTGCATATTCATGAGATGAGACGAAATCTAATTCTTATTCAGTGTGCTCACCTCAAAGCCGGGGCTCTTGTTGTAGTGGACGGCACAGAAGTGGCGGTAGTTCTGAGCACCCACATCCTTGTCTGGGTTCTGGAGCACGACGTCGGATATCTCAAAGGCCTTGATAGGGAGGGGCATCTTCCTGTTGCAAGCTATCGTCTTCAGGACGCCTGGGAGCAGAGCCGTCCTGGCAACCTACAGAGAAATGGTGATCCTAGCCAATTAATCCTTTTACAAATCAAATTATTACGAAATTATCAAATCATTAAGAGCCACATCAACCCTTTTGCAATGAAAGGCTCAAGTTTTATTGAATATGCAATGAAGCTAATTTTGAAAGCTTTGTTATATGAGGTATTATTTTTTTCAGGTTGTCCATCCATCCAGCAAGCCACCTGCTTGTTCATTCATTCTATATCTTGTTTTGGGGTTGTCCTTTTGTTATTATGGCTTTTTTAGCTCACCTGAGCCGAAGTGAGCTATTGCAATCGCTCTTTGTCTGGCGTCTGGCGTGCATCGTGCATAAACTTTTTACATTTTCATCTTTTTCTTGAGAACCCCATGACCGATTTTCACCAAAACTTGACAGGTAGCATCCCTAGGAAGATAGGATCTCATTTTGTTCAAATGGGCACCATACCCCACTCGGGGGCCCCCAGGAGGCCCACCCCCCCCCCCCCCCCCCCCCAATTAAGGAATCTTAAAGAATCTTGTCAAGAACCAAAAGTGATAGAGCTCAGTTAAGACTAAGATGTAGTACATTGACGACCGTAGTTTCAAGTTTGTTCATGGCGGAATCAGGGGTGCCCCCCTTGGGACTCAGTGGAGGGGGGCATGAGCGTGAGACCCCCCAGGTCTTCTGTTTCTTTCAACAGAAAATTACAAGAGCTTCATATGTGGGAACTGAGAAAACGGCAAATTTTTCACGCCAATACACCAGAGTCACATGGTGTTCTACTTTCTTCTCAGTAGCATGGCAGGCAGACAAACACATAAGGGGATGGTATGTAAAAAATAATGTGTTGAGAACTCTCCACACCCTCTTTATCTCAAGCATGGTTTGCCTAATCTGACAAACAATAAAACTTTTATTCGACACTCCAACACACACATTACACTGCTTTCTACACCTCTGTTTGTGCCCCCCCCCCCCCCATAGTGGTGGCCTAACTGGAGCTTGAACCCACAACCTCAAAATAACCACTCAAGCACCTTACCACTAGACTACTACGAATTTACACTGCCATTTGAAATTCTACCTGGAACTCTGCCGTCTTGGGATTTGAGATGTGAACGGCTTTCGTCTTGGCTAGATCAAGTTGCAGCTTGTCTGATACGTCTTCTCTTGAACACTGAGGAAAAGTAAACGATAAAAAAAAACTATGAGAAATATTAAGGACAACTATATAAGACAGAATGAGTGACCTGAAACCTAATAAGACAAGTAGCACATGACACCTGGAATTCATTTGACAATTAACTTATTGTGACACTCTGCAATGTATGGAATGAAACAACTAACAAAACAAATGTGATCTTTGGAGAAATTCAAGTCTATCAAAGTCGTGATTTGACAAATGGCAAATGACAAATTAGGCTGCATCAAAGGAAGTGAAAGACACTTCGATAGAAACTAAACTTTGATGAAGTCTTTCAAAGTGTCTTGTTAGAGGACACTTTGAAAGACAGTAAAAGATGTAGAAAAATGAAAACCCACTACACTCTGTAGTTCAGAGATCTCACACAATGTCCACTGCAGTTGGTATTTCTTGTTACTTCATCAATAGTGACTCCATCACAGAAAAAAAAAAATTTGATTAAAACACTTTATGAACCCTGAACTCTCCGACCTCTCAACCTAAAACACTGAAAAGGAAGTACCTGACTCACAAATTTGACACCAAGGGCCTAAAGTTGCACAAAGATGGAACATACCAAGGCAAAAGTGAGGACTTCTGTGAAGCCAGCAGCGCAGATGTCCAACCGCAGCAGGTCCGTCAGTTTGTTGATGCCAAACTGGTTGGCGATGGTGTTCGTGTTGGGGATCGTCTTGGTGATGTTGTTGTAACCGTGGGCGATGGCCACATCCTCGATGATGTCACAGGAATGGATGACATGTGCAGGGGTGAGGGGTCAAGGTCAATATCACATTTGCTAGAGCAAATCAGATGCTGGCATGTCACAATTATATTTCCTTATATTATGTTTCGCTTGCCAATCAGCACATCTGCTGGCCTGTTCTCTCTGCTTATTGGCCAAAATATTGTACAACAAAAGTTGTGCAACAATTTTGTACCACATGTTAGGCAAAACGGATTTGGTACATCCACTCATATCTATGCTATCACAATTTCTGTTGTGTGGAGATACTGTATATGCTAAATAGCTATTTTCGCAAATTTCAAGAGTCGAGTTCCACTTGCAAATTTCAGAATAGACGAAAGCACTAATTCTGATCCCAATATGAATGTGACGTTCTTTGCTGTACTTCACGATCACGAACTGAACCACTCACAAAATTGTTGGGAAGTCCTGATTCATAAAAATTAGACTTGCTAAATATATGGCATATTCAGCCCGTACAGTATCAAATTGTTGGGATGTCTTGTATAGCAACAGGGAAGTTTGAGAGAAAATGTGCAAATGCAAAAAAAACAACAAACAAACAAACATTAAAAAAAAAAAACAGATGGGCAAGTTATTGTTTTAGTGTGTAGGTGTAACGAGTTGACAAAATGCCTTTTCTGTAATTACTCTGCCTAATGGGGATTCACTCATACATTAACAAGATAAAGAATGGTCAATATCTGACCAATGAGAGAAAGGATATCAGCTCTCGTAGGAGGAATCTCCACAGACAGTTTCTTCCCTCCTTCCATCACCTTACTCGTTAGACACATCTTGGTCAGGAGTTGAGCTATCTTGTCTGCAGACAGGCTGCCAAAAACAAACAGGCAAATAAAAATAAAAGACATTCAAGCACTGAACAGAACATAGATCAAAAGTTGATGTCCTGTATTCCCACTTCACTATCTTATCCTGTATACAACATGTCCACATCTTTCCTAAGGTAACAGGACCTTGTATCTGAAAATCAGAAATTTTCAGGACAGCAAAAAAAATTAGTTTCATTTTAACAACATTTTTGCAAAGTAACAACAAAGCTAAAAGTTATGATTAGTGTTTTTTTTTTAATATTTACAATTGACTTTGGGTTTGTTTGTTTTTATACATATTATGCAAATTGAGATAGATTTGTATAGGGTCTTGTCACCCCAGGGAAAATGTGTATGATGAGCCATGATGCAAGTTCTTCGAATACTGCACTTCTGGTCAATTCAAGCTTTTACTCCATATTCTTATAGCATGCAGCGGAGTACATAAAAATATATATCAATATGGCTCATGGATACACCACATTGTTGATAACACCATGAAGATATAACATTTTAGAACAGGTGCTTACTTGGATAGATTTGTTGGAATCATCAAGAGATAGGGACTGCTCCGTGTTTCTATCTCGACTATTAATGACTACACACATTAATCACCTGTCAGGTAATGCCGAAAAGTGCATCATTAACATGATAAACAAAACAGACTTTTCTTTTCAGCCAAACTTATTAGAGTACCGCACATTCCTAGGTATTAAACGCAGAACTCTCAGCAACATCTTTGTTTTGGGTGTTCATTTTTTCTGGGGGGGGGGGGGTGGGGGTGTGGAGGGAGGATGGGGCTATCATCAGATCTATAACATGTTCATCTTCCTCAAACACCATAAACAACAATGGAATTATAAGATTGATCGCAATGGCCAAATGAACAGCAAATTTTTACCTGTAATCTGATAGCAAGTGCTGCTCCAGATATTCTATGGTAATAAGAGATGTTACTCAAAATAAGAAAGATAAATAAATAGGAAACAACTTACTTTACTCCAACTCTCCTGTTGATGAGGTCCACTGGAACATCTTCCATTCTGTACTTCAAAGCAGGGTAGATGTCTTTGCTCCTGTCTGGCTTTATCACTTGCACTTGCTCCATGCTGTGTGGATCAGAAAGAAGAAGCAATGAATACTCTCCTTCGCCCATATCTTTATTCCAACAGCATTGTTGTCAGTACCATATTTCAGAGTAAAACAATACTCCATTAGCTTCCCCTTGATGTTTCATGGTGAGACTTGAAAGTTGATACTTTGGCCCACTTCCTTCAGGTAAACAAACTGATTTACTGGCAGACAATCCGGAACAAACTTTCCTTGATTCAAATTATCGAAATTCTACCGTCGAGGTGGTTTTTTATTGCAACTGATTGACAATTGCCCTACATCAGTTGCAAACTTTCCTTGAGTTTGCTCTATCTGGAAGAAAAGGTATGCAAAAAGGTTGTGGATTTTACCTTATCAAAGGCAACTATTACTTTGATTTCTCAAAATCTGCTGATCATTGAGCCACAAAATAGAGCCCTCAATCCTCTATATCACATGCCTGGATTAACCCTTTGATACATAATAACCTCCTCAAGGCCATTTTTTGGAAATACCAGACATCTTCATGTAGAATGGAGGTAATGAAAGACTTAGATGAAAATATTAATGTCAGATAAAAACAGTCTGCAGGGCATAATTGCCATCACCTGTGGGGATGGAAATAATGCATAAGGATGTCAAAACTATACTCATGAAAGAATTCTCTGTATTTTAAAAAAAAAAAAAAAAAAGTTGGATCAACAGCTCCCTCGCTTGGTAGTTTCCCAACTCACACGAACGGCTCCTTGCAGTACTGGCTGAACATCGTCACCAGGATGTCCAGCGAGATCTTGATCTTGGTCAAGTCCGTGCCGGTGATCTCGATGAAGACGTTCTTGGTGTTGAGAGAGATCTTAGAGTGATTGCCTGTAATGCAGAAAACAGAGAGTGAAAGATTTTACAACTTGATGATTTCACAAGCAACCCTCAATTCCATTTAGAACACATTATCCCACAGATATGAGCATTCGCCCATGACAAACCAGGAAGATTGCAAAGTGCAATTAGGAAGATACTTCTGTGATACATGCATCTCAATGAGCAAAAATAGGTTCTGAATTTAAAAAAAAAAAAAATTCACATTCTCTTGTCCAAATATGAAGTGATTTTTTTTTTCTTCATTTGTGTGTGTGTGTGTGTGTGTGTGTGTGTGTGTGTGTGTGTGTGTGTGTGTGTGTGTGTGTGTGTGTGTGTGTGTGTGTGTGTGTGTGTGTGTGTGTGTGTGTATGTTTCCAGCTTATGGAAAGAGCACTTTACTTGCATGTACATTTTTCAGAAGGCAGAGGCATAATATTAGGGTTGCTTTTTGTCTACAAGTCAAATGAAAGTTCAATTTTCATGAAAATAAAATTAGTGGAATTCTCTTCATTGTTTTTTTTTTTTTATATATTGTGTGACATACACCACGTCATCTAAAATTGCTGTAGTCTGTGATGGATTTGACCAAAACTGTAAAAATTCATAACTTTTGAGCAGATCATCTTGGTTCAATCACACTTCACTAATATAAACTACTAATAATTCTGTATTCACCAAATTCACATGTACAAAGGACTCCTATAATCACAAACTCTTTGGGACCTGCATTTTTCTTTCGTTATATCAAATTTTCGTTAAAACCAAACAAATAAACAATAAAACCATCGAGCGGATAATGTTGCGGCCTGAATTTTTACTTCGTTGTAACCGGAATTTCGTTATAACTGTGTTCGTTATAACGGGAGTGCAATGTATATCTGAAGTTATTCATCAAACAATCACACAGATGAAACGGACATTTTGATTTTGTAAAAAAAAAACAACTAACCATTGATGATTGGGGGCATAGAGAGAACCACACCATTGCTGTCAAGGATTACTGGATAGACGGGTTTGTCTCTGATGATTGGGAGGTAGTGGCGGAGGTGACTGTCACCAGAAAACAGTTCCATCTGCTCAACTGCTGTGTATGCCTTGGTCTGGGGAGCAGAAATCCAGAGAGATAATGATGAGCAAAAATCAGAAGTGTGAAATCAATCATTCCGGATCTGAGGCTGCGGTATGGACATTACATCCCACGCATGTCCCATGCCGAATTGATTTCATATAATTGGCAGAAGGAAAGCAAACATATCTATTTTTAAGCTCAAAAATTAAAAGCTGATGGAGAGATATTACAAAGATATAGCAGATTGTTGCCAAATATATACCAATGAGTCTTAAACAGCCATTCCTCACAATTCATGTAATTGCACATCATCTACTGTAGAATCTAGTACATAAATAGATTTCTGGAATGAATTGTGGTCCTTGTGCGGATAAACTAATAACTAATATATAGATATTCAAAGTCTATAATCATCTGGAGTTCTCCTTTCAAGTTTCTCAAATGGCTTTGGACATGTAGTATTATTGTACATACTTTACATAAATTGCCAAAACAAATGGGAAGTGCTTTGATGTAAGGTGAATAAGAATGGCTGGGACACTTCTTATATCCTCATCAACCAGCATACCTGATTGAGGGGGACAAACTTGATTTGGTCGGGAGGCATGGCATCAAAGGTGAACGGTCCCTGGATGGTGTCCAAGTCGTGCGTTCCCATAGAGACAAGACTGCGCTTCCTGAGATGAAAAAAAATAATAATAATAATAAACCGAGAAAGGAGAAAACAAGTTTTGTTAGTAAACAATGTAATGACCTCATGCTCTCTCTACAAAGAAATGCAGCAAACAATCAAGAAATGAAAGGGCTTTTATATGCAACAGAATGAGAAGATCAGGTTTAAATGCTTGTTGGATTAGTCAGAGATATGTTGGTTTGAGGGAGGGGTATATAATGGGTGGGGTAGGTGATGGGAGGGGTATAATCTTTTTTTACAAAACAAAGCAGCTCTCATCTGCCAAGTGTTATGTGTGTGTCTAAATACTTCGAAGGCTCATGTACTGGATGTAGTGATAGCCCAAATATGAGACATGCACACAAGAAATTGTACCGTTTTCTCCAGAAGGCGGCTCTTGTATAATACCTCTTGCAATCAGTGATAAAGGGAACACATAACTTAAGTGGTATACCACTCTAAAAATATTGCATCATGACATGGGCTAAAAACTGAGATCTTATTCATCATCACTGACATTGTTTCTTGCCATGAACATTCCAAGTTAGGGTTTCTCTGTTCCTCTCCCCCCAAGACTTTACTTGAAATGAAAGTATCTTCAAAACTGAAAGAGTAGCCGAGCTTCTCGGATCTCTCTTGATCTGAACTGCAAGTATCGACCACATCCACAAAATATCATGCAAACTTTTTCATCAAGGATAAGTGGGGGCACAAGGTCATTCAAGACGAGCTGACACTTTCTAAGACTCTATCCTGATGTTCACTACAACTCCATTTTTCAAATCTTACAAATCAAATCACCATCAAGGCATGCTCCTGGACCTCAGTCCTTCTTGCTCTTACCTGCCCAGGTTCTGGTGGAGCTTGTCCTGGAGATCAATGAAGCTGTCGTAAGACTCCTTCGTAAAAGTGATATTCCTCAAGATGGCTGCCACGGCAAATGGGCGCACTCTGGCCGTCTGATCAGTGTGTGTGAGAGAGTGGGAGGCAAAGCTTTTGAGTTGGTGGGTGACAGATAGTTCAACACTTCAGACTCACTTACATAATCCTATTCACAAATCAAGAACACTTCTGTTTCACAAAGAATTATCTATAAGCACTTTCATAATGCTAAAAAATTCACCATCTCCTTTGTAATATTTAGTATCACATTATATCTAATCACACTGAATCACTTAATTATATGACAACTTGCAGTGGTGTAAAATAGTACAGATTCCTTAAAGGCCTATCTGAGGGAAACCACTTGGCTAATTCACCATAAGATGCGCTGAACTTAAAGATCAGGGATCAAGTGAAAATTTATATTTCTCATTTCACAAGTAAATAGACATAAATACCAGTATTACAGTGGGCATGATAAATTGTAAAATTCAAAGGGGTGGGGAAAGGCAGCATAAAGAGATGGTATCGTTTTCATTGAGATGGGGGGGTTCAGATGTTAACCTTTTGCGAAATGATAAAAAAATTACCTGAATATCAACAAGCATACAATTCTATGAGGAACTTAATTTTGAAATGGCTAAGATATTCAAAAAGCAAAGTGAAACACAGTGGTCCTAATAAAAGGTTGGTCCCACCTTTTATTAAGACCTCTTTGTTTTGTTTTGTTTTCATATCTAAGCCATTTCAAAATCAATTTTCACCAAACAAACTTTGAAGTTCTCTTAAAATTGTCCCTTTCATATTTTGTAGGAGGTTTCTCATTATCTTTCAACAAAGTTACAAACCTTAAAGGACAAGTCCACCTTCATATACATAAGGATTGAGAGAATGCAGCAATATTAGTAGAACACATCAGTGAAAGTTTGAGGAAAATTGGACAATCCGTTCAAAAGTTACGAATATTTTAAGTATCTGCACAGTCACTGCTGGAAGAGAAGACTACTACAGTTTATGATGTCATATGCGTACAACTATATAAGGAAAATAAAAAGAGAATTTCACAAAACTTTACTTTTTGAATAAAGTGCACAGTTCTTCGACTTGCTACTTACGTATGTTAAGGGTAATATTATTCCCCCTGCCTTCTGAAAGAGAGAAGTCAGGTGCTCTTTTGTTATGCGAGAAAAATGGAAATATGTTGAATTTTCTTTATTCTTTCTTTGTACCGTTGTACTCATGTGACATCACAAGCTATAATAGTCTTTCCATCCAGCCGTGACTGAGCAGAAACTTTAAAAATTCATAACTTTTTAACGGATTGTCCAATTTTCCTCAAACTCTCACTGATGTGTTCTACTAATATTGCTGCATTCACTCAACCCACATGTCTATGAAGGTGAACTTGTCCTTTAAGCTCTATCGCAACTAAGACTGTATCAGCCCTTTAAGGGGGCTATAAAGCAACTTGAAATTCAATACTGCCATACATGTAACAGAGACCACTGTGGCACTGAGCTTGAGGAACTCACATCAGGTTTGATGAACATTTGCTGCAGACGGCCTCCACTCTTGGGCGGAATGGCCTTGTAGCGAGGGGCTTCCAGCTTCTGCAAGAAGACCAGCAAGCCCCGGGCCAGACCCTCCAGGCACAGAAGGTCGTATCTACGAAGAATGAACAGAGAATGAGTGAGAAAACAGATTACACAGTAAGAATTGTGAGAAATAAGGACAAAAGGACAGTAGCAACTGTGGAAATTGAGAGAAAATAGTTAGAGATTGAGGACAGACATACTTGGGCACATAAAGAGAGAAGCCTACAATAGATTCATTGACACTTGTCAGGCAAATGCATTTGCTTCCTTGACTTGGAGATAAACAAATTTCATGAAATTAAACTTTAGAATGCATTAACATCATCCCTGAAAAAGAAAACAAAATAAGCATGCAAACAACATAAAAAGTTTAATAGTCTACTAAGAGTTGGATTCAAATCCCTTGTCCTCCTCTTATCATTATCGTAATCATTACAATATTAGTATCATCAGTAGTTGTGGTAGCAAGTGGAGTATAAGGGTAGCAGAAGGGGTGGTGGTACATGCAATAGTTGTGGTAGTAGTTGTAGTGTCATCATCATCATCATCAATATTATCATTATTTTTACCCCACTTACATACTAATTCCATGAATAAATTCCCTAGAATATTTAAGTCCCATATTTGGCATACTTGCCACATCCTAAAGAAAATGATACAGTAAAAGAAGAAGTAAATATATTGAATTGGGCTCCCTTATTTCCTGAACTACCACAACCAGCAAAGAGAATGATTTCATAAGTGCATGTTCTTATAATACACAGTGTAGCCCAGCTTAAGTGACAGTATAAATGGTCACCTCTTTTGCTTGTAAAGGAGAAACTAGTCATGTGAACCTACAGCCATGTAACAGTTACCTTGCTATATCAGGTTTCTCACTATATCAGGGCACTCCACAAAAATGTACAGGTAGCAAGAGTTGAGACTGGTAAAATTACCTTGCTATAGAGGATTTCGTTATATCCAACATCTTTCAAGGTTTCACTGTGTACAGCAATTTGATTAACCCATTCCATACTGAATTCTGAAATCACCATAGACTTACTACACAGGCCACTAGGTTCCCATAGGGAACGGCTTAAAAAGAACACTAACCTGTTTGCTGGAACATCAATCTTGTAGATAACAATATCAGACAAGCCCTCAGCTTTGTCACTCCCTTGTTCCTTCTCCATCATAGTCTTCTCAGACGTCTAAACAAGAAACAAAAGGAAACAAAAAGATAACAAAAGGCTACTTTAATCTCACACAGATTTAGCTTTTCAATGACCAACAGGATTTTTACTAGGTGCAGAGATTTTCCGCTCCCCTCTGAAAATGACCAGACACTGGGTTGGGGTGAAAAGATTTAATGAATTTGTACGGCATATATAATTTAAATCAGATCAAAATGAAACACATGCACACATACACACCATTCATATTCCTAACATAGTTGCAAACACATCAATACAATGAACACTGAAATATCATTGTAGAATGAATATCTATACTTCAATCATAATAAAATTATTGGAAAATGCTTTGAATTGGCAAAACTTATGAAAACATGTATGCCATCTTCAGTCGACACTTCATGATCATGACCATTATGCCATTAAAGGCAAAGCATCACTTTCATTACTGAGTAGATAGGGTCTGAACAGTCTAGTAATGGAGTCAGTATAAAAAAAAAATAATAATGATGTCTTTAGACCTACTACGTTTGTGTAGACACTATATTCAAATTGAATGTTGATGTTAAGTTTAAATTACAGTTGTACTGTCACTCCTTTTTCACACAACAGTGTAATTCTATCCTGCAACAAATACAATTACGATGCAGCCTTTGTGCCTTACCACTTCATCCAGCTCCAGGCCATACTCAAAGCAGAGTTCATCAAACTCCTCGTCACCTGAGTCCAGACAGGGGAAGAGCATTTAAAGGCATAATTTACCATTTGCAGATGAAACAAAAAAACCCAGCATTAGTGCTTTAAAGGACAAGTCCACCTTCATATACTGTATATAAGGATTGAGAGAATGCAGCAATATTAGTAAAACACATAAGTGAAAATTTGAGGAAAATTGGACAATCCATTCAAAAGTTGAATATTTTAAGTATCTGCGCAGTCACTGCTGGAAGAGAAGACTACTACAGTATATGATGTCACATGCGTACAACTATATAAGGAAAATAAAAAGAGAATTTCACAAAACTTTACTTTTTGAATAAAGTGCACATTTCTTCAACTTGCTACTGATGTATGTGAAGGGTAATATTATTCCCCGTGCCTTTTGAAAGAGAGAAGTCGAGTGTTCTTTTGTTACAACTGTATGTGAGAAAAATGGAAATATGTTGAATATTCTTTATTCTTTCTTTATATCGTTGTACTCATGTGACATCACAAGCTATAGTAGTCTTTCCATCCAGCCGTGACTAAGCAGAAACTTCAAAAATTCATAACTTTTTAACGGATTGTCTGATTTTGCTCAAACTCTCACTGATGTGTTCTACTAATATTGCTGCATTCACTTAACCCACATGTCTGTGAAGGTGAACTTGTCCTTTAAAATAGTTCTAAAATGTGAGTTAGGGATAAAGATAACCACTGTGAAAATTTGAATGCATATTATCGATGTTTATAAGTATTTGTTAAATACACAAAATGTGAACAATGGTTAGTCTATATAGATCTAGTCTACTTTACTTATAATAAAAATGTTTCCAGACTGAAATCGTCTACGGACAGGTACAGTTAGATCTTCTAGAGCCTTCTATGGTTTATTAAGAAAAATACTGATAGTGATATCTCTTTATATTTCAGGCTTTACTTCGAAAATCTTATATGGTAGGATGTTTTGTGATACAACAGACCTACACATATGCATCAAATGTGATATCTTGAAAAAAATTTAAATCACTGCTCCCAAAGCCTTAAACTGGACCTTTTAAGACGTTAAGTTTACGTTTCGATGTTTGCTTTTTATTGAAAATTGAATTGACTCCATGAATGCACACTCTGGTCCCTTCCCCCTGTACATACAAGTAAACCTCACAGAATACCAGCTAGTGCAACTGAATATGGGCAATCCAGCCATATAGCTATCTTGATTAATGATTATTGGTGTGGTAGGACTAGACCGTAGTAGGAGTCTATTCTCGTCAGATGGAAAATGAAAACAAACACACAAACATAAATGCAGACGAGTGGGACTGCACAGTTGTGTCTCGCTCCATTGATCACACATGGTAGCAAAAACAGCACAAAAGTACTCACTGTAAGTTCTTCCCAGAGCCTCAAAGAGAAGATCTCTTTTGACTCCAACGGTAGGCATGTTGACAGCAAAACTGGTCTGATCCCTGCCTAAATTTCGAAAATACTCTGCAACTAGGCCAGGCCCACCCTACCAACTGGGTGCCACATGAAAGCTCACGCAATCTCACGCATCCGCGCAATATCAAAGTTTGTGACATTGATTAGCGCCCTCTCTCGCTAGCATTTTATCAGCTGAAGCACTATGCACTCGGGATCCCCTATGCGTATTCTACCACCACTGGCTACCACCAGTGATATAATGATACTAGTAGGCAGTCACGTCAGGTACCTGTACAGTGTACTTTGTTTTTGTTTTTGATTTTGTTTTGTGTGATTCCTCAAACATCTTAATACACTCCTAGAAACAAATTTTGGGACACAATGTCATTCTTCTTAAGTCAAAGAAACATGAACCACAATACTGAATATGCCTATAAGGAGTATTTTTAATGAATACGTCGTTGTGAATCATTCAATTGGACATTCTGTTGGGCCACCATCACTACAACGGCTTGACTAAAATAAAAATCTTACCGCAGCAGACTAATTCGAACGACAATACACAACTTCCCCCACCAAGTAGGATTACAACACCACTATCGCATCTGTCGACATCACAAACTCATTCACCTCCCTGGTACAACCACCATCACCAACACAGCTAATAGTTTCCTTGTCCGCTCGTACAATAGGCCTACTCCTATGACGATGCTTCGGCGACTAATATGATATTACCACTGCATGCACTCCACCATTCAGCGGTTTAGAACTGATAACATCTCACTAATGATCACAAGTATAACTATGTTAATAGTAAACAATGAAAATGACACCTACCTTTTCTCTTTCTTCTCCCCTCCTCCTCGAATCCCCCCTGCTTTATCTTCCTTCTCATGCAGCTGTCATCCTCGTCCTCACCTCCTCCTCCTCCTCCTCCTCCTCCTCCTCCTCCTCCTCCTCCTCCTCTTTCCTCTCTCCTCTTCCTTCTCGTTTTCGTTCCCTTTCTGTTCTTAAATTCCTTTTTATATTCCTTATACATAAAATACTCCTCTTCGTCGTCGTCTTTCCCCGGTCTCTCCTCCTCCAGCCTGTTCTCTACTGCTCATCCTCCCCCTCCCCCCCCCCCCCTTGTAGTTCTTTGTCGTCTTCTTCCATCTCCTCCTCCTCCCCTCCTCCTCCAGTCATCTTTCGTCTTCATCATTACAGTAAATCCATCACCATTTCAGTCTCGCTTATTCAGAAAATAGTCATAGGCCCTTCATAATAACTGATTTAATATCATGCAGAATCGCAAATCTAGCGAGGCGAAGACGCAGCTATCGACTCACAAAGGGTCCCGTTTACCTGCCCACAAATTAATTGCTTTTACTTTTTTGAACTGCTGAAATCACGAAAAACGATAGGCCTATTAAATTTTGAATCAAAGCATCGCGTATACTGCATGGGGTGATCGAATAGACCACTGCAACGACGAATTCTCTAGGTAATGGCTAGGGGACGGATCAATTTTGTATTCACCTCAATGATCATATTATTCGACAACACGGCGACCAAAATATTTCTACAGTAGGCCTTCTTCCACTGCTACATGCTAATCACTCACAAAAAGAAATAACAATTAACAAAACTTTATATACAAAATTTGGCCAATTTTTTATTATTATTATTATTATTATTATTAAGAGACATGTCGCAGATGTGGTGGTGGTGATGGTGCGGATGGGATGATAGTGGTATATGACTATTATAGTGGAGAATACTTAATGCTGAAATACGAAAAATGTGCTATTTTGATATGAAATCAATGGTATGATATACCAGTACTAACAATGAAATTATCAAAAAAAAAATAGTAAAGTTCTTGGCGTATAAGATGAATGTTATACATGGCGTAACAGCTAGCAGGACGATGGGAGAAGCATATTCCTATACCTTCGCGGTATCAGTGACGATGGTGTATAGAACAGGCTAAGAATTACCTGCCTATACTCCCTGGCAATTCTATAGGTCACTGGGTGAGTGATCACATTATAAAAGGGAGTGAAGCAAGTGAACGTAAAAGCTGGAGAATATTTCAAGTTTTCCACAATCATGACGTCTGTATGAGCGCCTGTGTGTGTGACTGATATGAACATTGAAAAGCAGTGTATGTAATTCAATGAACCCTCGACTCGCAGTTAGTCAAAGAGCAAGCGATCGAATGCGAGCGACCTCAAGCTCACAGCAATGTGAACGTCTGATCCAGATTGTGTGACGTCACTATGTCATGAGCGCTATGAACTTACTGTGCAGAAACGCGAAGGTCAAAGTCCAATAAGATGTCCCTCCATGATAGTCCCCTCCCCCCTCCATACGCACACACACAACATTTCCCAATTTCCTGGTTCAATCTTTCGAGAATTACTAGGTCAAACATTTCATTCCTTGTTCTTCTTCGTCTTCTTCTTTGCATGCGATTCCATTTTTCTTATCATACATTGTTTTTATTTGTTTGTTTTGTTTGTTTGTTTTTGTTGTCGTCTTAGGAAGGTCTGCTCCAACAACCCTCCCCCCCCCCACACACACACATACACACATGCGCATCCACACACACTGAGGCGTCGCCCCGAGGTCCGTGTTTCTTTACCATAGAAACAACGAAAAGTAGAGAATACGGATGTGTTCATGTAGCTGTCGAACTTAGATAAAAGAAAGTTGGTCAAGAGGGGGAGAGGGGGAGGGGTGGGGAGAAATGGAGGGAGAGAGGGGGAGATCCGCATGAGTGACTAGCAGTACCAAGCAAGGAATAACTCGGGTGAATATTCCAAGAATATCAAAGTGCGAACTCTTTCGCTAAACCAGGAAAAGAAAATAAACCCGAAACGAATCTAAATCAGCACGTGTTAAGATCGTTACTCAAGCATTGAACTTGACAGAGGAAAAACAACAGACGATTCCGGGTTTACCCTCGGTCAACCAAACTCTCCCTCTCGCCCTTTCTCAGCTGCTGTATTTTGAGGAGGGGAAACGCGGAAATAGACAAAGGGGACAAAAACTGCGTTTCGCGGTAAAAAGGATGGGGAAAAATATGGGGCATGTGTTCGTGCAATCGCTTCCTAGTACTGCGCTTGACTGGAAACACGAAAGGAAAACAAAACACATGAATTGATTCAGTCACTATTATCTTGTAACACCACACACTGACATAGCACACATAGAGATGCATACTATTACTCACCTTTGATCCTTTACATTACTGAGGTCTCTGGGATAGAATATAATATTTTTGCAACACTTAGTTCATATGATACGCGTACATGAATAACTTTTTTTTTTCACTTAGATTTGATGGAGGAAAACCCCTAAATGTTCAGTTCGTATACCATGCTATAAACAAAGGAAGTCAGTTTAATTAGACTTGCATGAAAGTTGTGTCTTAAAAAAACAAAAACAAAACCAAAAACAAAACATGTGCAAAGTTAGCAAGATTAATGATAAATCAATGTGTACGGCATTGAAAGTGACTTGCTGATTAATAAGACTAGTGTACCATGCAGAAACAATAGACGAAATTACTGAAATTATATGAAATGAAATAAAATGAAATAAAGTGAAATGAAAGAAATTACATTACATATACATTACATTACATGAAAGAAACAGACAAAATACATTAGCAGAGGAAATGAGCAAAAAACAAAGCAAATAAAACAAGAAAACTAAAGAAGACTTGCTGATCACGAGTCCAAGATGGTTATTTTGACATATGGATGGGGTGAATTAATGACAATGGGGACAGAAATTTTGCAGTAACAGGACTTAATACAGTATTTTGTTCTGAATTCAGAGGATCTAGTTCATCAAATGGTAATCCATTATCATGGAGTATTATCTTAAATATTCCGAGACAAAGCTTCTTCTTGGTGGAATCCAACGGCGTAGCCAGGATTTCATCTTAGGGGGGGCGGTTAGTCGGCGAGGGAGCGAAGCGACCGAGCCCGAGCGAGCGGAGCGAGCGAGGGGGGGAGGGTGTGGGAGGGGGGTGTCCCCCCTCCCACGGTAAGAACTTTTTGCATTTTGATGTTGTAAATGGTGCAATTTGATGCATGTTTTTGCGCGTTTTATCGACGTGAAACAGTCCCACTTGTTTATGGTAGCAGTTTATTTTGATGTACATTATTATTGAACAATTTGCCTATAAAATGGTATAATTTAAACACACTTCTTGTATTAATTCTTTTCACTGAATATCATGAACGCGACTGAACCCGAGTGAGCGGAGTGAGCGAAGGGGAAGGGGAGGGTGTGGGAGGGGGGTGTCCCCCCTCCCACGGTAAGAACTTTTTGCATTTTGATGTTGTAAATGGTGCAATTTGATGCATGTTTTTGCGCGTTTTATCGACGTGAAACAGTCCCACTTGTTTAAGGTATATAGCAGTTTATTTTGATGTAGATTATTATTGAACAATTTGCCTATAAAATGGTATAATTTAGATACACTTCTTGTATTAATTCTTTTCACTGAATATCATGAACGCGACTGAACCCTAGCGAGCGGAGCGAGCGAGGGGGGAGGGGAGGGTGTGGGAGGGGGGTGTCACCCCTCCCACGATAAGAACTTTTTGCATTTTGATGTTGCAAATGGTGCAATTTGATGCACATTTTTGCGCGTTTTATCGACGTGAAACAGTCCCACTTGTATAAGGTATATAGCAGTATATTTTAGTGTAGATTATTATTGAAGAATTTGCCTATAAAATGGTATAATTCAAATACACTTCTTGTATTAAGTCTTTTCATTGAATATCATGAAGGCGACTGAACCCTCGCGAGCGGAGCGAGCGAGGGGGAGGGGAGGGTGTGGGAGGGGGGGGTGTCCCCCCTCCCACGGTAAGAACTTTTTGCATTTTGATGTTGCAATGGTGCAATTTGATGCATGTTTTTGCGCGTTTTATCGACGTGAAACAGTCACACTTGTTTCAGGTAGCAGTATATTTTAGTGTAGATTATTATGGAACAATTTGCCTATAAAATGGTGTAATCTAAATGCACTTCTTGTATTAATTCTTTTCGCTGAATATCATGAACGCGACTGAACCCGAGCGAGTGGAGCGAGCGAGGGGGGAGGGGAGGGTGTGGGAGGGGGTGTCCCCCCTCCCACGGTAAGAACTTTTTGCATTTTGATGTTGCAAATGGTGCAATTTGATGCATGTTTTTGCGCGTTTTATCGACGTGAAACAGTCCCACTTGTATAAGGTATATAGCAGTATATTTTAGTGTAGAATATTATTGAAGAATTTGCCTATAAAATGGTATAATTCAAATACACTTCTTGTATTAAGTCTTTTCATTGAATATCATGAAGGCGACTGAACCCTCGCGAGCGGAGCGAGCGAGGGGGAGGGGAGGGTGTGGGAGGGGGATGTCCCCCCCTCCCACGGTAAGAACTTTTTGCATTTTGATATTGCAATGGTGCAACTTGATGCATGTTTTTGCGCGTTTTATCGACGTGAAACAGTCCCACTTGTTTAAGGTATATAGCAGTATATTTTAGCGTAGATTATTATTGAAGAATTTGCCTATAAAATGGTGTAATTTAAACACACTTCTTGTATTAATTCTTTTCACTGAATATCATGATCGCGACTGAACCCGGGCGAGCGGAGTGAGCGAAGGGGAAGGGGAGGGTGTGGGAGGGGGGGGGTGTCCCCCCTCCCACGGTAAGAACTTTTTGCATTTTGATGTTGTAAATGGTGCAATTTGATGCATGTTTTTGCGCGTTTTATCGACGTGAAACAGTCACACTTGTTTCAGGTAGCAGTATATTTTAGTGTAGATTATTATGGAACAATTTGCCTATAAAATGGTGTAATCTAAATGCACTTCTTGTATTAATTCTTTTCGCTGAATATCATGAACGCGACTGAACCCGAGCGAGTGGAGCGAGCGAGGGGGGAGGGGAGGGTGTGTTTTAACGAGTTGAAACAGTCCCACTTGTTTAAGGTTGCAGTATATTTTAGTGTAGATTATTATTGAACAATTTGCCTATAAAATGGTATAATTTAAATACACTAGTCTTCTTGTATTAATTCTTACACTGAATATCATGAACGCTGTCTGTTCAGCAATCAAACAGAAAAAAGCATGCACACGAGGGTGTAGATAGGGGCATATCCCCTGCCACACGAAGGTGATTTTGCGTTTTCAGACCTGAAATTCAGCGATCTGGTGCAAATTTTTGGTGCAATACTTTTTCATCGAAGTGTTATAATCACGGAATTTAGCTCTTATTCCGAATGTGCACCATCTGTGTGTATGTATAAAGTCTAGTGAGGTAGAGCTTAGGGGAAGGGGGATTCCCCCTCCCGCTCGCGGAGCTTTTGCGTTTTTAGAATTGAAATAAAGCGATCTGGGTATAGCCACAGTCTACTTCTATGCATGGCGGGGGGGGGGGAGCAGGGAGAAGGCGTGGGCGAGTGTTATCTCCACCCTTCCCTTTCCGATGGAGCTTTTGCCTTTTTAAGGTTGAAGTTGAGATATCTCGTACACGCATATTGATAGAATCAACATTTGGGAAATCACCAGAGGGGGAGGGTTTGGGAGGGGGATACCCCCTCCCAAGCACGAGAGATTTTGCATATTTTGAATTGAAATTCAACGATCTGGTGCACACTTTGAGTGGAATATTAAAAAAAAAATATCTTATTTGATGAAAGGTTGCAAAGGAGACCCGCTTCATGTGCATGCATACAGTATACACGCATTTTTTTTTCGCCTCCCAAATCCCCGGTCCAAATCTTAGGGGGGGGGGGGCGACCGCCCCCATCGCCCCCCCCCCCCCTGGCTACGCCAGTGGTGGAATCTAAAACAAAGCGAAATCACAAAAATTGTAAGGCTACTTGAGATTATCAGAAGAATTAGGAGGAGAGTTCGTTCTACGCCGTCTTGTTTTGAGGACACGACCATCTCCACGCAGTACATAAGTTTGCGTGTACACTATGTAGGCCCTAAATCTAAAGCCCCCGTTCCACTATGCCGTTCTCGCTACGATTTGACAATTTTCTCAGGTCGGGAAGGATCGGGTAAAACCTGAGCCGATCTGGACACAGTACGATGTTAGAACGCTCTAAGTACGTTGCAGTTACGACTACCAAGTGCTTGCTACGCTCTTACTACGATGATCGGGAATTAGACATTGCGATCTCTGCCGCTGCCGGTACGCTTTAGAACGATGTAGCTACGCTGTTAGTGCGATGTTGCCGATGTTATCCGATCAATGCACGCTGTATCTACGCTCTGAACGATCTATACGATCTTATCACGCTGTTACCCCGTTCAGAGAGCTGAAAAGTTCCCGATGTGCCCCGATGTACCCCGATTCGACTGTGGGTCAGCAGTCAGTCAACTTATTAGCATGCAGAACCGAAGAAATATACTGTGGACCTCGAAGATTCATTCTTCTTTTTTTACTTTTGATTTTCAAAGTTGTTGTTGCTTCGTTATTCTCCCTACTCTTTCTTCATCAGCGAGCCCGTGCTTCTGTGCCTCCAGTGCCCTGGTTATGACCCACCATTTCCCTCTCCTCTCCCCTCCTCCCCCCCCCCCCTTGTCCACCTTGGACTTACTACCTTCTTCACTACTATATCTTTCTATTCTCTCATCAATTTTTTCCTTACAAGAGAGCCGCCATGTGTTTGTTAACGTGCGTCCGTATGTGTGCATGTATGTGTGTATTACTCTGTCTGTCTTTTTTTTTTTGCTACCGCTTAGGGAAATTTGTTGTTGTTGTTTTTTGCAATTATATATTTTTCTCTATGAGGGGACTGCATTCTAATACTACAAGCTCTGCTTCTTAGCAGTCCCCTCCATTTCCAGCAATATTTTGTATGCATTTACCACAGTGACGTAACTGTTATTTGTATCTCTGTTGATAATTTGCCTGTATCTCTTTTACAATGTTATTCTGTTCATCGCATTGTGGTACTGATTTCATGACGTCTGTGTATATGAGCGTTTCTTTGTATTTTTTATTATTTGTTTGTTGGAAGTGAAATAAATCAACTTGAACTTGAACTTGAAGAGCCTCCTCAACTCACGGTTCTTTTGCAGCAATGCATTGTATAAACAAAGACGTCCTGATTTTTCAAAGGATTTTTTTTCTTGATGTCCTTGCTTTTATAGTCCGTCTTCCTCCAGTTGTAGATGATTTCATATTCTTCAAAATTCTGCTATGTCCTCTTCCTTCTCTTTCAGCATCACGTGCAGTCTCTCTTTCTTCGCCCTTTGGGTAGCTGCTTCGCTGCTTTCTTCTCTTCTTTTTCTTCATCTCTTCTTCTTCTTCTTCGAAAATTACAGCTAAAATTACTTCCCGTTCTTGTGCCGATGTTACTACGCTCAGAAAGACCTTGTTACGCTCATCCCGCTGCGTTTACGCCGTCATTACGCTCTCCCCGCTGCGTTTACGCTGTCACTACGCTCTCCCCGCTTGCTGTACGATTAAAAATATTTCAATTTTGATCGGGGAGATCGGGAAGAAATTTTGAACCGGTTCAAAATTTCTTCCCGATCTGAAAAACTGCCCGCTCCAACCCCGACCTCCACACGCTGCTGCTACGATGCTTCCGATCCCCGTACGCTTTTGCCGCTCTCTCCCGATCAGCTAGATCGGGACAGATCGGGGGACAAATCGTGATAGTGGAACGGGGGCTTTAGCCTTTAAAGCCCGTCGCACACTATACGACTCACGACCGACTGACAAACTTTAGATCTGAAATAAACAAGCGGTGTTTATTCTGAGGATACCGTGATTTAAGTCGGATCCAAAGTCTGTCAGTCGTAAGGTCGTGAGTCGTATAGTGTGCGGACCTGATTAAGAGCTTCTTCTTACCCATAAGCTCTATGGGACTAAATTGTCGACAGCTGACTGTGCATCAAATATTAAAGAGCGCCATCGACAGAATGACTGCCCCCCCCCTCCTTCCTGGATCCGCCCTTGCTTTGATGTCAAACCTGTCATGCCCGATTGCACAGTCAAATTATTTTAGTTTACATAAAGTAAATGCACATCATAAACATCGTGATAGTGAAGAGCAGTTAAGATGTCGCTGATGGCTTGTAAGGGGTTCCTTCGTATAGTTGTAAATCAAATCAAATCTAATCAAATAAAACCAAAAAAAAAAAATGTGACACATTCCACAGCCGCTGAGGGGGAGGTGGTTTTCTGGCTGTCTGTCCAGGGTGGCATTTGAAGGGACTTTCCCCCTGGAGTTCCTGGTCTGTCTGAGTGTCTTCCTTTGTATGGGTCTTTCACCTCTAGTGATGAAATTGGCATATTAGGCCTACTATTATTGTAGTGAATGAAACATGTCAGAATCGTTTCAATTTTCCTGAATTTCTTCAGATTAACGTGTTTTACCTCCGAACGATTTTTAATATTTCTGTGCAAGCGATATCATCCAGAAGGAGTTGTTCTTCAGGGAGAAGATGATCAAACGTTAGATTTTAGTATATATTTTGTTTATGTTGGTTATACCTATAGAGAAAATGCAGCAAACCACTTTTAAAAAAATGTATTAAAACCAAGTTTTGGAATGGAGAGTTATGGAAATTTAACGTTTCGATTAAAAACAAATCACATTCCAACATACATTTTCTGTTCCATTTTGATGAAACTTTTTCAATTCCGTTCGTGCAAGTTTACTAGTAGGTCCTATATCTTATTCCAGTTAACTTGAACATCTCGCAATTGCTGCGGTGTTAGAGAAGGGTGGGTCTGTGGAGAGTATAGGTTGTTTTCAAACAGCACTTTGATGGGTTCAATAACGCTAACGTTTGCATTCACGTTTGCATTAAATACAGTCATGCAATTATTGTGATGATAATGGACATTCATTCTGTCAAGTTGACCCTTGTGAAGTAAAGCATGATACAACGGGAATATTCCTAGAGGCTTTCAAATAAATTCGAGGGAAATCAAGGAGTCAGTCATTTCCTACTGCAAAACCTCCCTTCTTTCTCTCTTTAGCCACATCACGCGCGCTCACGTACACACGTGCACGTACACGCACACATGAAGCCTGCAGGGTCGAGCACGCAATAAATGTATCTTCATTTGTGTATTACTATCAACGCGGCGAGTTATTGCCTTGATCACAATAATGACAGAAGGCCTATAATAGGAGCTGTGATGAACACGCGAGCCTTCAACATTGCCCAACATGACTTGGCACTGCTGATCACCACATAGGGGAAGGAAACTTTCTATTCACGACTGCAAAGGACGTTCTTAATTCACTTTGCTTGATCCAGTAATTATGATTGTCATTTCTAACTCGAAACAGACATGACTATGGCTTCTCAAGAGACAGCAGCTTAAAATTCGGCCTTGTGATAGATTGCCATAAAAAGATGAAGAAAATAGAAGTAGAAACGATACATCATGCTCTTAACAGTTTAACTCTTATCTATAGGCTTTAGAATTAAATTACATAATCATTGCAATTAGAACTTTGACTTCTATGAAACCCTCTTTGAAAGCTTGCTAAATTTTGTATAGGAGGAGCTAGACTTATAAGTGGGACAAAAAATCATTTATGGGTAACTTATCCCATATATGTTTGCATCGGACAGGTTTTTGATCCGAAGATCTGAGGTTCTTCCAATCCAGGGTAACGCCGTGCATATAATGCAATTCCCGTCGGGAATGAAACAGGACTCTGGAATGAAAGAGTCCGCAGCGCCCCCACTCGACAGCAGGCACGGCAATCAGTGCTGCTGTCCAACACGTCATGACAATGGGATGCATGCTGACCCGTGTTGATTTATGTGTGGGCAAAATGTACTCCTATGATGACTGTGACGAAGTGAATGCCTAAATACGTGAATATTCTATCATAGTTTGTGTACTATTTTCTTTAGATTGGTTGGATACGCCCACAATAGAATCTTCCAAACCAAGATTCTATCAATTAGGATCATCTCTGTCAATCGTTGCTTGAATTTCTTATATGATTAACAAAAGACAATTTAGTGCAAATTCCCTCAACTGAGCATAACTTGCATGTTTACATAATATTACTAATAAAAATATTCTAAGGAGCCATGCAAGTTATGATGTTATGTAACAGGTGCTATAAAGGAAAAGGTGCATTCTAATGTTTTGTTTTGTTTTGTTTTGTTTCTGTTTCTGTTTTGTTTTGGGTTGATCATTATAAGCAATCATATAAGCGAGTGGCAGATGGCGTCGACAGAATTTGGTTTTTGTGGGTGCATCAAGAAAAACAGTCCCTCCAAAATAATGATATGATACGAGTTTAGATATTTGGCAATTTCCAATAAACCTTCTCTGCTAGTTTCATCATTCCTGTATTTACTGACACTACATAACACTATTGATCCGGGAAACGCATCCGGGAAGGGGGGGGGGGGACTTTTATTTCGATTCAGTTCAGCTTTTTTCCGTCATCACTAAAAGCATAGTAAGGGATTACGTTTAGTAGGCCTACATAATACAAACTAAAATTACGTATTTGTCACTTGATTTGAAAAAAAAAAATCAAATTATTGAATACCATACAAAATGAACGGATAAAATGTATATCGGAAGAACAATATACACTTTGCAATAGAAGCCAAGAAGCAATAAAGCGATGAAAAAGGGTGATCTATAAGTTGCAAATATTGTAAAACGTAGATCACGCATATATTATATATATATATATATATATATATATATATATATATATATATATATATATGTATATATTTGTGTGTGGGGGGTGTGTGGGTGTGCGTGTATGTGTGTGTATGTATGCAGGCCTACATTATGCTAATGATAAAAGCATATCATAAACAGGATATTTTGTATATAAAAAAGATATTTTAACTTAGAATAACATAACTTCACCTGTTAAAGGAGAGCAACAGGGGATGGGATATTTTCTAGTCAGGATGAGATACTCTTTTGTACAAGATTAAATTGATCATTTTTTATCATTATTTGAATGGGACATCAGCACGATTGCGTTTGCCTGCCAATCAAGTTATTTAAACCCTGTTCCAAGTCGAGTACATGGTATGAGAGGTAAGTTATGCAACCATTCCCTGTTACAATCACGATGAATTACATTGTGCAGAACGGTGATTACAACAACAATGCCTTCGAAGAACCTCCTTGGAAGAGTTTTACTAATATCTGCGTGCACAGTATACGTATCTGAAGGAGAACTATACGTCACTAAACCCTTGCCCCAGTCAGGTACATAGTATGAGAGGTAAGTTATGCAATCATTCACTACTATACAGTCACGATGAATAACATTGTGCAGTTATTACACTAATTATGCCTTCAAAGAACTGAATGACAGAACTAATTCTATACGTGCATATCATATCTGTAGGTGAATTAGATCAGAAATTGCTTTTGTCGCGGCATAAAGATTTTAACGAAAAATCCAAGAACCTGAATGAACAGTAATGACTTACAGAGTATAATTGAGCCACTTCACTAGTGTAAATTCTGGAGCCTTATCTCCTTAAAATTGTCATTCGCGCTAAGCTTTACAGGCTCGCTCGCAGACTGTCGTTAAATTTGTAAAGAAAACTATTTGCCGAACGAAATAAGATGGATCATTAGTATATGCTCACAAAGGCGTCTATATATTTGAATTTCTGACAGTGTTCACACTACTTTGGGAAGCGTGTGTATACAATAGACTGCGGACTTCGGCGTTGACTTGGGCACCATATTAGCCAATGTCATTCATAGTGGAGATGTTACGTAACTTCAAACGGTGAAAGTGACTTTCTCTCGCCAAATAATTTACATTTCACGCTTCGAACTGTACCACGTGGTCTTTGTTATCATCACAGTCAAACTCAAAGGGAAATTCTCCCCTATTATAATAGGCCTACCTTTCTGTCTGTTATAGAGCATTATAAGAGCGTATTTCTACAGGCTATGGATCCTCAAACCCAGCCAATCCCAACCCCATTAGCGAGAGTCCAGTGTATACAATAATGGGGTATTATACTATAGTAGGTTCACCATTCGACATACAATAGCTTATCAAGGGCTTTCTTGTTAAGAGTTGTTTAAGTAGCATACGATTTCAGCCACGTTGGAGTGTGAGGCCTGATATCACAGACAGTTACAAACAAATAAATGCCAATGCTCATGACATCAAAGTCTGACTTCCTGAAACTTCAATTTCAAAAGTATTTTACTATTTCCCCTACCAATTTCTCTCCCTCTCTATTTGCATCTATCATGTATATCTTTCTATCTCAAATACCTATATATCGCTATCTATCTATCTGTCTATCAATCTATCTATCTATCTATCTATCTATCTATCTATCTATCTATCTATCTATCTATCTATCTATCTATTTATCTATCTATCTGTGTCTCTTTATCTCTGTAATACCTTTGTCTATGTATCCCAAATCTATTATGTCCTATTATGTCTATCAATCTATCAATTTGTTCATCTATCTATTACTAACGTCTTGTATGTTCCATATTACGATTTGTGCTAGAATTTCTATGTCTGACATTGCAGCGCAGGGACCTGTGGAAGACCACGTATGTGAACGGGCCACCCTGTCTATTTTCAGATATCAACAAATAAATGAAAATAAAGATGAATTAATAAACAGATAGAGAGATCTGCTAATATATGCCTCTGTAAGTTTTATGCCTTTCATATTTCTTTCTTTCTTCTCTCCACTTCTCTATTAGCAGCACGGATTTACAGATGGATAGACAGATAACGTCAGGGAGAAGGAAGATGACTATAGATTAAGAATGACTAAGATGGAATGGGGGAAGGACACACAAGCACATATCCAAAGCAAACAAGCAAACTAACAAACAAGGCTAAAAAGATTTTAATAACTTCGAATGACCTCCTCTATGTATGTCCTCTGTGGACGTCCGATCGGAGGCTTCTGGAAATTCGCATTGAAACACATCGCTCTCGTTACTCGCATGGATGACGCATGCGCGCCAGGAAATTAATCCATAATTTTGGATAATTCGCCTGCGTTGCGCGCCCATAGTCTGTGTCTTTATAGTAATGCGTCCAACAGTTTTCAATGAAGCCAAATTAAAGCAACCGACCTCCGTCACTCAACGCGAATTATGAATCTCCGTGTTTGTGAGTCCCAACAAGGCCACGGGGACGGAGCTTTCAAAATAACAGACCTTTACTCACCATGTTACAAATTGGAACATTATTCTATCTGAGTTTACTTTCTTTTAGTGCCAGGGTGGGGATTCGGAGGAAAAACAAGTTAAATCTTGCGGGCACAGTCATTTGAATATCGGCTGGACATACTACCGGTTTGAGTTAACGAAATAGGGTCCTCAACTTGCTTTCGTTTGCGGATTTAGGTCATAATACTGACTAACTGATCAGTCTATACGAGTTCGCTCTTTCTCGGGCTATGAAATTTAGGAGAGATTTTGAAACGGATCCCAAACGCCATTCATGCAGCAATATGATTTATTGCATGTGAATAGCCACTTTCTGTTTTTCTGTTTTCACTGTTTTGGAATTTTTCTGCTGATTAAAGATTGATCCATAATAATTGAAAAGTCTACGGTTCAGTGGGCACCGCAGACTATTGCAGAACTGGTTTATACAGCTGTGTAGTTCATATTTTCGTGAAAATAGATCAGAATTATGTAACGTTATTCTGAAACAGTGAGGTGCGCGAATGAGCAGGGCGCCCTCACCATTTCTTGTGTTGACGGTTAGGTTCTCACACTGTGTTGACTGTGGCCGCAGACGCGACGAGAAAAAGCCAAGCTGTATATCGACAATGAAAAGAGAGTTGCAATAATACCTTCTCAGATCGAAATGAAGTGGGGTTTTTTTCTCTTTTCAAATATACAATAAGGAGGAAACTTGTCCATTGATGGGTGAAGAAATCTATGAAAGGGGTTCAAATGAGACCTTTGCTGAACTTTGTCATATAACCGTGGAAAGAGCTTACCTTCGCGTTTAATCAAAATTGTTTCATGCGCCATGCGGAAACAGTCGATTTTGACCGCTGCCGTTATTTTGTCCATCACGTCAGTCTGGATACGGGCTTAGTGGTCATGTCGAACGTCTAACACACACATGCATTCACCCCCCCCCCCCCCGCAAACACACACACATGACAAAAGACAAATCACGAATTCGTCGGCGAAACAATTGAATTGCCTACAATTAGCTGTGGCGAACCCAATTCCGTTCACTGGTCGGCTTGTGTATACGGTAATTGGGCCCAGCGGATCATCAACATTTCCACGATCATGGGTAGCTCTAATGAGCGTTCATTGTAAGGCATATCGTTCAAGCTGCGCGCACGAGCATGCTGCGCTAATGAAGCGGGTGATTAATTAGCACAGGTTCAGTCGTAGAGGCATTGCCTCCTCTTCAGACGCAAAGATGTAAGTCCAAAATTAGTTTTTAAAAAGAATCAGAACTATTTTCACCGCGTTACTTTCAAACCGTAACGGCAATGACCACCTGTATCGGCCTAATTCCACAAGACGACGTGAAAATGAATCACACACAGCTACCACACAGAGTCCTACATGAATCTCCTACTTCAACTTAATTCATCTTTATGAAGAAAAAAAAATGAGAACAGAATGATAATTATTATAATGGTAATGGTATATAGTTCTCACAAATCAATAAAAAAATGTCACTCATCATCCAGTCTTTGGTCATATTCAGTTATTTGTTCTTCTTGGTTTGTTTATAAATAATTTATATTATCAATTTATCATATTATTATGATTGTTTTGGTCATATTGGATGTGAGTCAAACTCCATCACCCGATCGACGTAGGTTCGATGACGTCGTACAAATTCTCATTAATTTTGATATCACTTAAGAACCAATACTCTTCGAACAAAGACTATAATAATCATGACCAAGTGTGAGATAGTCGTCAACATTCCGGAGGGCATCCCTCATCACTATGACGTAGCTCTCGTTAAATATAGACTTCAAATAGAAGTCAGGCTTGCTGATTAGCTCTCACTGTTTATGTATGTCCTGCTATAGTCTTCTACCAGGCATTCGGTCGGTGCAAGGAATCCCGACGGCCACTCAATACAGTCATGACATTGGTCTTCATAATTATGATGGTGATTTCTATCGGTGACATCTATCATGAAGAAGAAGAAAAAAGGAAGGAGAAGAAATGTTTAATTCTATCATGTCCAAGTAATTCTTTGACTACAATGTGAGCTAGTGGACTATACAACTACCACCATACTCTGCTTCTGCGTGTTAGTGAAATGCTGACATTTAAGTAATCTGATAAGCATTACTTTTGTTTTTACTCATACGTTTGTGCTTAATGTCGTCAAACATGCTTTGAACCTATTCTTTTGATAATCAATATTTATAGCACATGAAATATCACGCTACTCCAATTAATTTGCAGCTCTATACTTCCTTCCTTTTAAGAATGTTGTCAGTGCTATTGGCGGTACTTGTGATGCAAATAATATATGTTTTTTCGTTTCTTAAATTGTTCGAAAAGTGGTAACACTGAAATTCTAAACCATTTTGTTTTCATCATTTTATCTAGTGGATTTTCTCTCCATGAGCAGAATTCGAACTAAGATGCGTAAGACATGCAGCGACGAAGACAAAGAAAAGCCCAAAGACGAAAACGAAGTCGAAGACAAAGACGAAAACGATGACGAAGGCAATAACGTAGTAAACCAAATGCAGAGTGTGCCAAAAACAAACAGAACTTCCAGATTTCAGTGACTAGATTTGTCCAGGACTGGTTATTGGCGGTTTGCTTTCTCGGAAAATTAATTAGTTTTTCAGGGTATAGAGAATGGCTACTTGGTGTGTTCTTGTTGTTGGTGGTCATTTAGTCTTTAATATTTACGCCTTGTGTAAGTGTGGATAATACAACATGACTGTGCTTGTGTGCATTATGTGCGTAGAAAATATACTTGAGTATGTGTTTATTTGCGTGTGGGTATATTGTGTGTATGTGTGTGTGAGAGAAATGTGTCCAATTCGTGTATACGCCGTCCGTGGCGTATACACAATCTTTGCCAGTGAAATAGATTTGATTCGAAAGTAATTGGAAACCGACTAACGACTCATTCAGGCGGTTTTAGAAAGGAAGTTCAGAGAGGCCAATGACCTTTTGGGCAAAGTGAAGTTCATTATAAAATGTTTCTATCTCTCACTTTCTCTCTCCCTCTCTCTCTCTTGATTTCGTCGTCTCTCTCCTTTCTGACCAAGTATCTCCTTTTCTGTCTCTTCCCCCTTGTTGTCTGTCTGTCTGCCTGTCTCCCCCACCCCATCTCACCCCACCCTCATCTTACCCCCCCCCATCCTTACTTTTCTCACTCTCTCTATTGCTATCTATCTACACCACAATAAATCTGCAAACCTTGACGAGATACAAAGCGGTGTGGTTTCATCCGATAATTGCCAGCAATGAAATTGGTCAAACTGGCGAGGCAGAAGGATATCACGGCTGCAATGACTCATTGCGTTGAGTTTAATGGGCAAAGTCTGCAGCAGCAGCTAGGAACGGCAACTTTTGTTTGTGCGTGTGTGTGTGTATGTGTGTGAGTGTGTGTGTGTGTGTGTGTGTGTGTGTGTGTGTGTGTGTGAGTGTGGGTGTGTGTGTGTGTGTGTGTGTGTGTGTTTCGTTGCTGTCTGGGGTGGGGTGGGGCAGTAAACAGATGCGTCATTGAAACGCAGTGGTAATAGAGACAAGATTTTGAGTTATGTCCATTTTCATCAATTTGAGATATTTCAGACTAAAGCTCTTGAAAAACAAAGAAAATAATTGATGCATAATATGTTAGAATTTCAATAATTTTCTTAAAAGTTTGTTTTTTCCAAGTTCGATGATGACTTCACTATGAAAAGATTTGAATATGGCGTTTAAATCTGCTTTTGCATTCAAACGCGTTTTTGCGTTTATGGATATGGGTCACTTTGTTTTTATCGGACGGTATCATGGTCTCTCCCCCCCCCCCCCCCCTCCCCCATCGCCCCCTTCCGTTCCGATCTCCGCGCTCAATTTTGCTAACTGACGACGTACGCGCATCCGAGCATGTTTTCACTGGGACAAAGAAAACAACGACAAGAAGAAAAGCGTCACTGTCTTATACTAAACGTCTGTTTTCTGTCTGGCACTTTTGTGTTTACCTCGTGACAAATTTCCTGCCAGGAAGGACACATCTTATGAATCAGAATATTTATGCTGCACAAATCTATCTATCTATTTCTATATCTATCTATAACCTGTCTGTCTGTCTGTCTGTCTGTCTATCTGTCTTTCCTATCTATTCTTTCTATCCATCTCTCTTTATTTCTCTCTCCCTCTGTGTCTCCTCTCTCTGACTCCCTTTCTGGATAAAAAAAAAGAAATAACAACAATATAAGCATTTATGATTTTGTTTGTGGCTACCAAAACATAATACATTATTTTTAACAGTGGTGAAAGCCTGACAGGCATGATATATTTCGGGACACGGGGCAGGCCGCCGCCAATGTCAAGCCTTGCATAATTGCAACTGATTGACAAATTGCCTTACATCGACGTAAATAAGCACTGAATTGATCAATGTTTTACTAGTAGCCATGACAGAAGAAAGCATGGTCATACATACTCGAGCAGGGTTTGAACTACGACCCCTTGATCACCGGACATAATTACAGTCAATTATGTAAAATATACATACTGTAATATCATTATCTGACTCGATACATTATCCATACATTTACATATGAATCATGACGGTGTTGGAAGCGGCGCACTACAACTAAACTTGTAGACTCCGTAGTGGGGACGGACGGACGCTGGGTCTGCTGTAGTCCGATCCATAGCTATTGGCGTCAGACGACCGTTAGCCATTAATAGAGAAACGCATTCAGCCTGTTGGAGGTTTGTTGTCCCATTAACCTTTCCGCCCGAAGTGCACGCGATATGGTGTCCCCGTTAAACCGATGAAAAACGATCGATAACTTACATTGACCGTGACTGGCGAGGGTTTTCAGGGAAGGCTATGAGAATACAAAATTGAGGGAAAGTCTCGGAGAAAGAGAGGAGAGAGAAAGATGGAGACGGCTATCGATTTTGCTCAATCGATTACGTAGTCGTGAAATAAATTATAATCGATTGCGTCGGGGGCTGATCTTTTTTCTTTCTTTTTTTTTATAGAGAGTATACACTGCACTGATCTCTATAATAGAGACCAGTGGTACACTGTCCAGCTGAGGTGTGCACTGTGGCGATGGACATTGGCATTTAAAAAGGTTATGTTGCAGGCTAATCACTCTTTGTTCGTTGTTTTGTTGTTGTTTAAAGTCTATTGATGAAACGGCCAGGGCTCCACATTCAATGAGGCACAAGATGCCAACCAATGTATCATGAACGTGAGCATGTTTTGAAGTATTCGGACAACGTACTTTAGACCAGGAAACCTCATAAAGACGCCCACCAAGCGTAGTCTGTGGTGCACGCTCTGTCTACACAATGCACGTGACGGCGCGTGAATACCCCCCCCCCCACACACACACACACACATACACACACACACGTACATACATAAACAAAATCAAAAGAAATACAACAAATAGGAATCATACATGTGATGATCGTACAGTAATCAATGTCGAAGAAATGTAAGAATCTACCTCGCGTCCGTGACTATTTAGGTGTTACAACGCAATTAAAATCAAAATGAAACTGAAACTAAAATGTGGTCTATTACCACTGATCAATATCCTCCAAGTATTACGTAAAATCCTGTCTTTATATTCTCTCCTTTTTGCATGTGTGATAATTATTATGCCAATACATCTTCCCTTTGACTTCTTCGTTTTCTTTTGTATAAAATACCTTTTGATTAATGCATTTTGTTTCGTCTTGTCCACCCTATTCTCCTTTATCTAATTGGTCCACATCTACGTACGATAACTTGTGTCACTTTGGAAAACTTCAAGACAATTTAATGTCATATAAAAGTACGGATGCTATATACAGCCAGAATGTAACAAAGAGTCGTGTATGGAGCGCTGGCCCGCTGGGGGAAACCACTGAAGGTATGTATAAGAGTTATTCTTTCTTATTCCATAACGTGAACTCGAAACGTGGATGTATAACGTAATCAAATTATTAGGGAGATGAGAACAGTAAGCTTTTGTTTCTTGCCAAGAAGAAGGGACGTAACAGCAAGACGTGATACACAACTTTGCGGTATAGTGTGGTGATCTATTGAGTGGATCACTTTTTTTCATCATCAATTATATTTTATGTCAACTCGGCAAAGTATAATGTATATTGCTTCTCCTAATTCATTTGTGCATGATAATAAATTTTGTATACGCATCATAATTCAGCTGGTTCTTACAAAATAAATAACCAATAAAAGGCCAGGATTTATGACATGTACTGCTTTGTATCATAATCATGTTCCATCAACGTTTGGGATGACAATAAACTATAAGTGAATTGAACTGAATAGAACTAAGCTGATCCGAATGTTTGTAGCCCTCTGCGCGATTATTAGCGGGAATCAGAGCTACAGTTTGTGTGTTTGAATACTCATAATATATACAGATATAGATACATATATTTCTGGATTCATATTTATATGTTTATGTGTGTGTCTGTACAGGCAGAATTCACCAACTCCTTGACCAACTTGAGCAATGTCTAATTTCACTGGACAGGTGTTGACGTCATATAGACAAACTAGTAAGCGTGTTAAAGTATATATCAGAATGAAGAGGCACCAAAACTTTTTTTTTTTTTAAACATGTAGGATATGTCTATCTTTTTCCTTCATATCAATAAGAATCATGAGTGCAACATGTATTATATTAGATGTATAGAATCATCATATCATACACGTAATTCTATACATTGTACCTATGAAATACAAATCACAGCAGCATATATTTTATGTATATATCTCATTATATATTTGTGGTTTTCCCCGCAATTTGTTCAGTTTTCTATGGACGTTTTATTGATAATCCTTGCATTCACAACCTCGAGGCCGTTACATGGATTATCCCCAGCTCATTGGTCAGTAAACTGATGGTATATTTCTAATCCGGGATGGATTAATCTAGATTTATAGCGGACTATTTCTACGTATTTTTAGGGCTGGACTTCTCATCGGTATTGATATGCCCTTGAAAGCTTCTTTCCTCAAAATCCCGTCATTTGTGTAGTGGTCAGCCAATTTACGGAAGCTGTGGTTTGGTATAATGAGCGGTTACCGTTTTCCATGGATCGTTATATAAACACAGTGCATGGCTCTATAGTGGAGACGTAATACTATCAATTGTGTGTTTCAAACCATTTTAATGACGTTCTTGCATTGAAAAATGATAAAAGAGCTAACCTACAAGAATGAATAAAATGCAATTTCACCGATAAGATATGATTTTAGGTATATCAAGCCTTACAATGTGTAAGACACTTGCCACTATCAAAATATGTTTTGGTGAAGAAAAAAGAATGAAACTTTATTGTAACTGCGCCCATGTGAGTTGAATGCGTTGTTATGTTCTCTCATTGAAAGTTTCATGTGATTAGGTGTATTACTTTTCATATGTTTTCAATTAAGCAATAGGTGTGATTTTTTTCTTATTCCATGCAATGCTATAATCTGCTAATTAAAAAAAAAATCACATTTGCAATGTGATTTAAAATCCGTCGACTTTGTTTGCTTCTATCGACTTATAATCTCTTTCAGTAACATTTCAAACCCTTCGAACATGTCGAATGGAACATTTCATTATGTATGTTCTCCGCCTGGCCCAGTCATCATTCTGTACAATGATAATAATGTGGATGATGTTAGCCCACATGCGCAGTAAACTGAAGGGGTTCCATGATATTAATGTGTGATGAGTCAATATCGTTTCATCGTCGTTGAGTTAAAGCGCTCGTCTCCTCTCTGTAGTATGATTTCGCCTCTCGTAGGTCGTTCGTAGGTCCAAGTAAAATTTGAAGTGATAGCAGTCAGGCATATCATGTGGGATACAGCGTTTGAAGGAAATACGAAGATTTAGCAGCCCTTTGATGGGCAGCATAATTATAGTGAACAAGCACTGTGCGAGACGATATTAACCAAGGAGGTAAACCTCGATCCTTGCGATAACTATGTGTGCTATAGTCTCCTATAGCTACATAATGATTATGACATAATAAATTCCTTGTTTCTCGCGAGGAGAAAAGAGCGCGCAAATATCGTCTGCTCCTTTTATCGATCGGACTGAAGCCAATGCATTCGAGACGGCAAATCGAATGGACCCTGCTACTATCAATAAGCTTTGGTGCTGCATTAATCCAGTAATATCGTCAGCAAAATTAGCTGAAAAACGGAGAAGCCACGCCCCATTGCCTATAAACTATAATGCACTCGCCTGTGGTCAATATATGTTTTATTGCCACGGGGTAGAGAAGACCCGTCCATAACGAGAGATAGGAGGGAGAGCTGAATAAACGAATGTGCCCCTTTAAGGTGGGTGTCTGCGTTAGCGTCTCGCCGTGTGACGTCATTAGTGCTGGCCATCGGGCTGGGACTGCGACGCGTTGATGACATTGGCCGAGCTCGCCAGAAGGCCGGACCCCCCCCCCCCCCCCCCCCCACACACACACACACACACTCCTCTCTTTCATTCTCTCACTCGCGGGCAGACAATAACTAATATAGCCCGTGTATGAGCATAGCTGGCCTCCTCTCAGCCGCAGCCGCGTCGCGTCAAATTCTTCGCCACCCTGAAAAAGTGTCCCGTCCACGTAAAAATATACTCTTTTCTATTGTCACCTCTGCATGGATAAACGCGAGTATAGGATTCTTTGCTCTGACCATGGAGCTAGGTCTGTTGTATCTCCCTACTCTGACGTAATAATTGCCACAACACGCAGACCGACTCACCAAATATAGTAATCTATTCTTTTTATATATATATTATTTAGTAGGAGATAAAATTTTGCTTCAAATGGTATACCGCGTTAGCGTGCTACATCTAACAACGATTGTGTAGTTACAGATCCCTATACCCAATGTTGGTGGAGTGAAATTGTTCAAGACAGACTTCTATAGGCCTACGTATTGATGAGAGAGTGAATCCAATGTTTAGTAATATACTGTCACAGCTCTTGTCGAAGACTAATGCTACTGCTGTCTAATCAATATTTGATTGGTTGTGCTTTGCGTTAAGAATGGGTCAGTGTTTCAAGGTGTTGTTTATGTAACATATTGTAATGTGCACAGTTTTAAACGAAAGTTATTTTAAACAGAATAATTCAGATGGCCCAGCTTTCTATGAAGGTATGGTAGTTTTGAACTTAAAAAATAAAGGTAGTCTTGTGAAAGTGTCGATGTCTGTAAAAACATAACTGCACTCTTTTTTTAATACTCCCGGTTGATTTGCCAGAGAAATCTACATAATGGAGTTCATGAACAATGATATTCATCACTCGCGTGATAACAGTACTTTCCAATGATTATGTTTTGAGGATATTAACACGTGGAGACGATTGTCGCTCAGAAATCGAAAATCATTGCGTTTATACAATCCAGCATGCACGATGCAAAAATAGGACATGATGATGAAACAACAACAACAACAACGATGACGACGACGACGACAACAACAATAACAACAACAACAAGCAGATAAACAAAAAAAAGAGTTCTATACGTAACATTTTTATATTGAATATGTTGATATTTTACCTCGAGGCTATACGGTCACAAAATGTGAGTGGGAATTTCATGTGGGAATATTTTTTGAGGGAATAAGTGGGAATTTCCGATACTTATACGGTCTGAGATTGATATTCCGCATTGTCATTGAACAGACCAACCCTGCGGTTATTGTTACAAGCTACGATGATTTCTGCACTCGCTTTTTAATCCTCTCTCTCATCTCTCTCTCTCTCTCTCTCTCTCTCTCTCTCTCTCTTTCTCTCTATTTTGTATTTCTTATGTCTCTTTCTCTTTCTCTTTCTTTTGTGATGGCACTGTAATTGAAGAGACGGTAGAGTTTTGGTTGAAATGGGGATTCAAGGTTTTAACTTTTTGCGAGATAATTAGAAACTTCTTATATCTGAAATAATTTATAAAAGAGCATACAATCTATGAGGATTTCAAAGTTTAATTGATGAAAATCGGTTTTGAAATGTATGAGACATCAAAAAACAAAGTAAAACAAAGTGGGCCTAATGAAAGGTAGGACCCACCTTTTATTAGGACGTCTTTGTTTCTGGATATTTTAGCCATTTGAAAAACACATATTTGTAAAAAAAAAAAAAACTTTTAATTCTCTTAGAATTGTATGCTATTTTATATTTCATATAAGAGGTTTCTAATTATCTCGTAAAAAGTTAAAACCTGAATTCCCATCCCAACTTTTTAGTATAGGTCCCCCACATTGCATGCTTGTAAAATTGTCTTCTCTTGTATTCTTTGTAATACGACGTTATGTCCAGTCTTATGTTCAATCGATTGCATTATGTTATTTGTGTTTGATATATAGAAAAATCAAATCAAATCAAATCAAATCAAATCAAATAAAAAAAAAAACAACCAAATCTATACCATCCCTTTATTGGCTGTGGCGAACTGTTTAGATATCAAATTAATTGCGATACTCTCCAGCGTATAAGTTAATAATTAGGACAACATGATGTCGACATGCGATTCGTGATTGTATATATAGATATAATGCTCATAAGAAAACGGGAAATTTTTGAAATTATCTATTTTACACTTCATGCGTGATCATGACTATGCAAAAAAAAAATAGATACTGAAGCATAGTACACAATAATGAACAGGCAATCTGTTGGTAGGCACTCGGTTCCTTGTAGTCTGGTAGTCGTCGTGCTTCTAAAAGTCGAAACCAGATGGTACTGCGTCCGTGATGAAGGCTTCATTTTACGTTGACTTCTGAATCACTATCATGACAGGAAAACGCTAAACTTCGCGCAACATTATAATAGTATCACTTTTCATCACGTATTATGAGCGCAGTGTTTGTGCAAAATAAGTAATAGATATTCATGTACCCTCTGATTAAGACATGCAAGATCATTCTACTTGGCTAAAGAGAATAAGAAGACGACAGACAAATATACACACTGAATGTAAAATATATTACATGTATGCATTTACTTGGTATGACATAAAGACTATGACTATAGTATGTATGTATGTATGTATGTATCGAATATGTAAGTATGTATGCGGATCTTATGCAGGCCTATACACCTAATCACCGATAGATAGATAAATAGAAGTATAGATAGATAGATGTATAGATATAGATAGATAGATAGTCTGATATAGCTTTGTATGTGTGCTTTATTGTACAGAAATCCGCTGTCAAATAAAAAGAATATAAAAAACAACAATAATTATGTGTGTATATTATAAAACACACACATACACACACACACACTATAAACAGACAGATAGGTATATGAAATATTTTAGAGAGAATAATCGTCATATTTCACATAGACTTGTACAGTTCTAGCTTTTTTCCATCTTTCAAGCATGTGAATCTGATGGGGACAGTAATATTTTGCATGGGACGGTATTCTGTGCGACGCCCTCGTCACTTCATCCAGCCGTAATGCGAGTGGAGTGAGAGCTACTGTTGAATTTAGGGCTTTGGCGTGGGCGGCCTCGCAGACGGTACACCTCTAATTGCGGGACGGGAATAGCGCAGACATTATATTCATGACCCGCGTACTTGCTGTTGGCTTGCATTAGCTTCGCTGCTTCATGTACCGAGGTTTGATAGCGTGTGACATGCGTGATGATATATAACAGCAATTGCTATACTCTGACAAGACGCACGATACATTTGCAGTTTGTTGGGGATGTTTATTTTACCCCATCTTGTCATTACTCGTATGCTTGCAGTGGCCCATAGCAGTGCCCTGATACACCTAGATATATCGTATATGCAACCACCGTATAAACAGACTGCATTATCTTTCTAGAAAAAACTGCTCTGTCAAAATCAAAACGAACTTGAACATTTGCATGTCGATCTCATTCTCAAAACTGACAGTGCATGTTTTTGTCACATGACTGGCATGGTATTCCATCAGGCGCCAACAATATGCATGGATAAAATGAACCGAAGAAAAAATATGGCACAATATAGATTTATATGAAATTCCGACAGTCCCCATTATTGGTCAACATTGTCATCATCATCATCATCATTTCCCATACAGTGATAAGAGGAATGATCACGTGATCATTGGAAGTACTGAAAGACAAAGAAAGAGAGGGAGAGGGAGAGAGGACGGACGGACGGACGGACAGACAAAAATTCGGCAGCATATTGTTTATGTGTGGGATATATATATATATATATGTATATCTATAATTATATATATATATGCCTATATATAGTATGTAACATATAATATAAAATATAATATAATATATATATATATGTAGGCATATATCATATATATGTATATTATATATATAGTATATATATATATATATACATATACATATATATACATATTATATATATATATATTCCTACATATACATATGATCTGAAATACACACATATATTGGTAACTGTATCGGAGAATGTGATATTGGAAATAAATTTTGGCTTGCACTCGAATTTAAATTTGAATTTGATTAGCTAAAACATTTTTTTGTCAAAATTTCTGCCACTTTTTTTTTTGTTGTCATGGAAATAATAGTTCGATTGCAGCGTAGCATTTAGAAAGCATTTGAAGACATTGCAGATTTTTATTTGGAGCTATATTGGAGGGAGCCCTCTATGTGATTCATTCAATGTTCGTCATGTTCATATAAGTATTTATTAATTGCTTTCCAATAAAGGGGCCATCAGTCTGAGGAGAGAGTGTTTTGGATTGTTATGAAAAGAATGTCATTTCCGTGTTAACTATAGGGTATATCATAAAAAGTGGCAATTACTATGTAGTTTTGCAACTGGCTGGTAATTAAATGGGTAACTCTATAGGCCTACTTTTTATCAAATCTTATTCTTTTTGTTAAAAAAAAATCATAAAAAAGACGAGACAGTTATGATACAGTAGACCTATTTTTTTTTTTTAATAGGGAATGTCTTATACATCGGTAACATGCAGTAAATAAGGGATAAAAGTGTGATATAGCCTCACATTATTCTCGTCATCATTTCTAACTCATGACAGCCCTAGGATTTGTACATAATTTATCATCCCTTGTTGTTGTTGTTGTTGTTTTGCTTGAAAAAAGCGGACACGATTTCTAAAGATTTCTCTGCATAATCCAGTTAAGAGACTGCAATGAGGCTATGGCATCATCAACTCGTAAAATTCGCAAAGTATTCGAATGTGAGTGATAAATCACTGTCCCCTGAAAACATTATGACTTTGTGAAATTGAAGTTCCATTATAACTTTCACAACGCATTAAACATTTCTCTTTGCGTAGTCTTTCACGTTTCTTATAATCTAATTACGGTCGACGAACATCATGTTCCTCCTTAAAACGAATATTTTTAGAGTCATGGTGAAGAGGTGCTGGAATGCCAACATTAACTTTGCTTGCTTTTTTTTTTTTTACCGTATAACCATACAGGCGCGATCCCTTCTCACAAACTCACCCTGACACGTCTCACCCCGGAAGCGCGAGGACGTCTAGTCTCCTCTTCAGACTGTCAACTTTAATTATGAATTTGGACAGCTCGCGGCCCCGAACGTCACGCACGCCTTTCCGCGAAGTCAGTCTCGCGGGGCGTTAGCCAGGTAATCTTATCTAAGCCGTTATCTTTCCCTTGTCATTAGAGAAAATGCGAATGAAGAATGGTCTCTCGGTCCGCCGGATCCTTCGTACTGAATCTATCCTGGTCTAAGTTTGTTTGGTTTTTGCTGTTGTTGTGATTGTTATTATTATTGTTGTTGTTGTTGTTGTTGTCGCTGTTGTAATGGGATCATAACATGTTCAAGTAAACTTAATGTAAACGTAGACAACAGAGTGAAAGGGGTACTCCTTACTGCCGAAATAAATAGAGCCTAACATGAGAAAGTTTCGACATTCTTTTTTTAATTTGACATATTTTCAAGAAACAGTGATATTAGTATCACATGCAATCATAATGGAAATTAGATTATCGAAATCTCGCTTACACTCTTAGCACACACAAGCACTGATGGAGACACAATGCACAAGTATTATAGTAAAGCTATAGCGTCCTCCTAAATTGCTGTAATTTGACCCAAAAGTGCATAAACCCGATCCTGTCTCTCACTCTGGCCCAAAAATAAAACACTCTTGACAGTTGATGCTGATCTGTGAGCCTTTACTCCAAGCATGAAAATATGTCATGATCGTCATCATTCACTTCCGCCAACGCATTTTTACACGAATTAACCCTGCTGTCAGCGCGAGCACGCGATGCCCTCATACTCCCGGGTCGAGGAAATTAGTGCCATGGCCTTGGAACATTACCCTCGTAAAATATAGGGTGATTATGTCATAGTGAAATGAGTATGTAGAATTACATTCCTTTCCTTTCCCTTCCCCCATCCCCCCCTTTCTCTCTCTCTCTCTCTCTCTCTCTCTCTCTGTGTCATAGATCATGTAGGCCTATTGATTATACTGACTGTGTTTATAGCTCTTTAACTTGCGTAGTTTCAAATACGATTGTCATTATGATATTTTTCTCCCAATATCATTCACATTGAGAACTTTCATTGGTTCGTATTTTTTACCTATAGGTCCTTGGCAGAATTCTGATATTGATAATCTGGAGCAGGGAGGTGACACGTCTCACCTCCCTGTCTAGAGACATCGACGGCAAAAGGAGAACGTGACTCGAACGCAAGATGGTAAATCCCATATTTATCTTGTAATTTATCACAGACGAAATTGAGACACACCCGTGGAGCTATTACACTATAGCTCTACGTTTCTACATATATAAACGGAGTTTGTGATGAGGAATGTACATTTGAAGCAATGCTGGCAATATATACACTCGTTGATCGCTTAATTTTTTCGTTCAAATTTCGCAACATGGATACAGTAAATCGTTCCATCTGACCTTTCCTCCCCTTTTTCTATGTTCTCTCTTTTACTCTTCTTTCTTTCTCTCTCTCTAACTCTGTCTCGTATTCTGTCTGCATACCCCTTCCCCGCCATTATCCCTTCGTCTTTTCAAATTCAAGTTTAAATTCAAATTTCTTTTCAATAATTCTATGTAATTTTCTAGAATATTCTCTATTTTTCTATAATCTTCTAGAACTTTCTATAATATTTTCTATCACTTTCTAGAATTTTCTCTCCTCTCATGCTGTTCTATTTATTTTGATACATTTTCCTTCAACAGTGTTTGTGCTCTGATCTAGTCCACCTTGTTCGTCTCTATAGTTTTGGATATCACGATGAAAAGCACATCTCTTACCATCCGACAGAAGAGTATGCTAATTTATAACGTTGACGTTTTTGGTATGGTGCATAGCTGCGATGCGCAGGCGGTCTCTGGACGCTATAGTCTACGTGAAATGCCCTTTGCAAGGCCGGCGAGTCCGCATCCAAAACTTCGTCTCGTGGCTGGATGGTCATGGTCACTGCCGGAAGATGTCTGCCCTATGCTCCTTCTCGGACATTGACCGCCACTGCGAGGCCGCTGCAGCTAAAACGATAAAAGGTACGGAATAAATTTGAAAGGGCCAGCCGCATCTCTCTCCATTTCAGCGGGTCACCTGCGTGCCGTTCTTTGGAAAGCAATTTCGTCACTGCTTGCGTAAGAGAGAGAGAGACAAATTTTTACGGCGGTCTTGGCTGATTGCATCTACGGCCGAACAAAGCAATACTCTGGTCTGTGCAAGGTGCAACGAAGGAATGCTTTTTTTTTTCAATGATCGCACAACCGACGTGGGAGCAAGGAGTTTTCTACCGAAAATACAGAGCTTGTCCTGAATCTCCTAGGTCCCTCAAAATACAAACAAAAAGAGCTCAGATTTCTAGCTCCACAAACATTTTGTTCTTAGTCAATAATCGAGTAAAACTTTCTGTTTGAACGAAAAGGCTGGCGTTCACGTCATATATAACGTTGCAATTCAAATATTGAAACAGTATCAACGACTGGTCTTGAATGTCGTTATTTGATTTTTATATCATTTTTGTTCAAACACCGAGAGGATGTAGATCTTATAACCGATAGGGTGTGTGCTTCGGTCAGTAAAAGGTTTCATTGGGCTCATCGTCTTGCTGTACACTATCCCTCCCCCACCATTTTACTATCCCATAATGCATCTGACCAGATAGACTGACGGTCCATATAGTCTCTTGAGACGTCATTCTAATAATTTTCTACTTATCATCGTGAGTGATGTATATATACCGCTGGTGTTTTCACGAACCGGCACAGCCGGCCCCGGAGCCGCGAAAGTAAGTTTCGAGATAATCGCGTTTGAAGTTTTTGCCTTTGCAAAATCCATGATTGCGCCTATATTTCACGTCCAGTTACCTAAATATCACACTGCACGACAAATTAGGAGTTGTTTGTGTGTTTCATGTTCTTGGTTCATCGTGAAAAACAAAATGTTCGTTGAAATATCGGGCAAAGTCCGTCGTGCCGGTTCGTGAAAACACAAAAACACGTAAACAACGCTTCCAATATTTTCACGAACCGGCACCGTCGGCCGTGCCGCTTCGATTCTTCGCGCATGGTGCGGATTTCATTTTTCACGAAGTGACACCATCGGCGCGCACGCGCTGCGCGTTAGGTTATCTTCATCATTTCTCATAGCCGCGCGCGCACATAATCGAGCGCGCGCATTAGCGATGCTCCTTTGTATACTAGTGATATGAATTGGGTATCAAGATTTTGTTTGATACTTTTTTTTTCTTCCCCCCCCCCCTTCTAAATCTCTCATCCATTCGCAGAAAGGCATTATTATTGAGTTGTTCTTCATTATATTACACATTGATCATTGCTCTCAGCCCATTGCATCGGTCTTTCTACACATTATTTCGAATCATAATTTTCAAGATTTACTCTCTTCCTCGGAGCATTACTGTATCTCGTGCTATAACCACGAAGCATCTTGTTTTCGAATATGAAATGTAATCAGTTTGCTCTATTGCTTTGTGAATGTGTCATTCTTGTAAAGAAAATAAGTCTGTGCTGGTAATACTCTCTTTCACTCTCTTTTCCACCCTTTCTTTCGCTTTCTTTCTCTCTCTCCCTCACACACACGCAAACACACACATACACACAAACAAACACACAATCCCCCTCTCTATTCATTTCCTACACGTGACACCTTACAAAACTTTTTAAATTACATAAAAACTAAATGAGCTTTACTTGGGTATCTTTTCTCATTCATAGATTTATTACCACGTGTGTACACGAGTTTAAATATGGCTTTTCAATAAACTATACGTGGATCATACTACATGTACTCATATAATGCAGATTCCAACTTGAATGAAGTTAAGGTACAGTACATTACGTTTCATTTATTTTTCAGATGTAACGAAGGTTTCTGTTATGTTCTAACATTTATACCAAGCTCTGTATGTATCATCCACCTTGATGATATCTATATTTCATGGCATTCAGGGTACTACAATATTTCATTTTTTTTTTTTGTAGATTCAAAAATGTTATTCAGACGTATGAGACTAGACCGACTCTTGCCTTTAAAGCCCCAAAATCTTACAAAATAATGACCAAAATGTTCCACCTCCTTCCATATCCCATCACCTAACTTCAACCTGGTCAAATGCTGTTTACCAAACATTGACTTTATAATCAAACTAGAATTTGATGATATGAATACAAGTACATAATTACAAAGACACTATCTGATTTGGTATGGATAACCTTCTTCATATTAAAGGCAATACAATCTCGTAGACAGTGACTGAACTAATTGATGTTTAAATTGCTGTGACAGTTCACAAAGTGTATTATAAATCTTCTGCAAACAGTCTTGATCTTCCCTCATTTTGTAAAAGTTTGTAAGCACTCATATTATGCACAGCATGTGCCTGAAGTCTTATTCATTACCATACCATGTTATTTTGCAAGATATAAAAATCCTCATGTTTCCCTTTCTTTTCTCTCACTGCTAGAGGATACCATATACAATGTACAAAGTTCCTTATCTAAGCTCAGTAAGAAGTGGCTATCAGATCTGCATTTACTCATTATGGTTTCAAAAGTAAAACCCACAAAAATATACAATATAAAAAGACATAGATAATGATGTCTAGGCCATGTGGACACAGACTGCAATAATATGGCTATGTATTGCAGTACATCTATCATCCAAGAAAACATTTTCTGTCAAAGTTTATTAGGCATTTTTTAGTTGCAGAGAGAGAGCAAGCAGAGGAAATGTAAGCATCCGATTTTTTATATCCCTCTTGCAGTCTACTAATACCTTTCTAACTTGCACAACTTGACTTGACTTGGTCCTGACTTTAGTTTATGTCTGCTGTGGGTGTCACAGGTGCTGGGGTAGGCATAATTCAAAAATACTGAAAATTGTTTATGGGTTTGGCCTAATGGTGGCTGGGCTAAGAGAGACAAAATGAATAGCGTGATGGGAGAGCTGGTTCATAAACAAAGTAAAAGAAGAGACATCTATATGGTATTTGACATTGCTATGGTTTTGTTGTGAAAAGCACTGTTTAAAGTCAGAGAGGGGAAGCATAATACAGTGGAAATTGAGGATGGCATCATTGTGACAAAGCAGTATAGAGAGACCCGTGGATTGATGGTTATCAAGAGTAATGTCAGTGAATAAGGTGACAGTTAGAGATACAGTATGTAGGATTAATGTCCCTTAATATCTCCTTGATTCTTTCACATACAATATTTTGAAAATTTGAGACTTTACTGATAAACGCACAACAGTACTTCATGGTTTCTTAATATGACATGTTGATCTTGTCATTAATTACTTTGTGGATTGTCAGTCAAACAGATACAGAGATTACAAGCTATTCCAAACTCTGCTGCAAGAGTAGTGTCCAAATTAAAAAAAAAAATGAACAAAAATTTCACCAGTGCTAAGAAGCTTGCACTAGCTTCCAGTCAAAATTCATACACAGATCAAAATGTTGATATTAACTTTTGAATCCACACTATTTGCAAGAACTACTTTAAATAGGAAATACACCACAGAGAAACCTTCGCTCAAAAGGTAGTGACTTATTTGTTATCCTGAATAAAAAAGCAATGGCATACATTTGCTTGTAATGTCTCTACCATTACAGTCTAAACGTGAAAAAAGGTATCATTGTAATTGCAATTGTATGTTTTTGTTCAATCATTTCTATCCTTGAGCACAAAAGGCATAATACAGAATGTTTCCATATGCTATATATTAAAGCACTGTTGATTATTATAATTATTACTATTTTTATTGTTATGATTATGATTATGATGATGATTATTATCATTATTATTATTATTATCATTATCATTATTAAAAATGATGTCCTACTTTATGACACCACTACCCCCCCCCCCCCATTTCTGCACACATACAAACCCAAAGTCATTAAATAGAAAATCAAAAAGAACATCGAAATAATGTTCTGCTAGAACCTGCCTGTCCATTCATAGAGCACACACTCTTGTGAAAAGTTTGATGCTGCTGTGTGGAGCAACTCTGTGATTGTGGTGAAATATTGCTATGATCTCCTTCCACAATGATCCCATGGCTTGGATTTTAGTGCAGATGTTCAGCTCAGCCACCCTAGTCATTTGTAGCTGTTTCGGGTTTCTCTTGGCTTTCTCCAGTAGATAGTTGTTATCTGCTTCTCTCCCTATGCAAAGAGGAACAATTGTTTTTCACAGACAATGTTACTTCTCCATTGCAGAGGAGAATGATGACATTTGATACAACAGTCATAACATACTTCTTAATTAATTTTACACATTTCTAAAACTACACCGATTTCCCTAAGAAAATAATTATATGATAATGTTCCTTTCATATCAACACTTTGGTAATGTTTTACTCAAAAGTGCTAATACATCTTTTTTTTTATCATAAAGTTTAAATCAATGTGATAATGTGCATAACAAGACTGTAGTAGGATTACACCTTATTGTCCATTGACACTGGATTTTCTTAGTCATTGTCTATGACAAAATAATACCAAATACTACATGAAAAGGTGTTATGCTGTTTATTGATCTTGCTCACCTTTAGCACGGTGCACAATGTAACCTTTGAGTGCAGTAAGAAGAGGATGCTACGCCAGACGAAATGGTGAATGAACATATTGTTGACTAGAATCAGGAGCAGAACTAAAGTAAAGAATAAAGAAAGCAGGACATCACAAGTGAAAATCAGTGACACAGTCAATTCCATGTAAGTAATGTCTCAGACATTTGACTTCTGAGTGAACAAAGAAAAAAACACATTGACATGAGTAAAACTATAAATGTATATTGAGACATTGACTTTTGCAAAGTTGATGGTATCTCATATCAGTACAGAGAGTGTAACTGTTCTTCCTCATCTCCCTTGCCCCCCCCCCCCCCCACTAAAAAAATGAAAACACAACAATAATCAAACTAACAATAAAAAACTACAGTTACAACAGTCCTGAAAGATACATGACACTGAAGAAATGCACGCTGCTACCACATCAAAATCAGACTAAGGGACAACATTGCCTTTATACCAAAATGCAACATGACTACAGGTAATTAGATATCAAAATGCTGGATTCCATGTTATGTCAGGCTTCACATTCATAAAACTACAAATACAGTTGTAATTAAAGAAAGAGTAAGACAAAACAATTATTTCAGTATGTGGCAAATCATATTAGGAATATTATTATTACTAGTAGTGTGCCTGCACTGTCTATTACATACTGGTCTGTCTAATTTACTCTAAGTCCTTGACAGATAGCAATGTAACTTACGGTTCTTGTTCAAGCTTGAGATGATAGGAGAAATCTGCATGAATGTGGTATGGAGTACAATACTGTAAAGTAGCCCATCATCGAAGGACAGCACTCATTTCATTCCAGTCTGCAAGTTGTTGGGTTGTCCACACAAATGCCTCAATATCTTTTTGTATTAAATGGAAGATGAATAAAAGATGTCAGTCACATGAAACTCCATCACTACCAGTTCTGTAAGATCATAAAATTGATGCACAGATTTGTAAAACATCACACTGCCCCCCCCCCCCCATCCCTTTCAGGTCTATATTCTACAGCTTACCAGAATCTGAAGTTTATGAACGTCTCTCTGGTTTAATTTTACAATTTGCCTAGCTCTGAATCCCTAGCCTCCATCCCCCCCCCCCCCCAAAAAAAAAAACCCTCTGTGTTTCAAAGAACCATAGATTGTAGAAAATCAAAACAAACAAAATGAAAAATCGCAAACAGGGCGAAAGTACTTGCCACGTATAGGCCAATTACGACCACATTGAGGCTTTTAGGCTCATAATATAGCATGATAGAACAATTTATGAATTCAGGTGCTGAGCATAAACGTTGCATTTTGCTTGTTGTCTATCCAAATCAAATTTGCTGTTATGGTATTCTCGACAACATTATCAAAGTCTCCATTGTTGTTGGTAACGCCTGAATTTAGACAGGGAGGTGGGAAGAGGACCTCCCTGATTTAATGTTAGACTTTTAGCAGAAGTAACTCTAAAATCATTTTTTTTTTTCATTGAGAATTCAAAGGTAGTCAGTGAAAAAAACATCACTTTTAGAGTAACCTGGACAGGTAACCTGGACAGGTCAAGAACACTATTAATATTGTAACACTGTTAACTATCTTAATTAGATGTTGAAGTTGTAGGCCTAGATATAGACTCCCTTAAATGGATCTAAATTCCTGGAAGATTCAGACATAATCAAGTAAAATAAGAGAGTTAAATCAGTCTACCTGCCACCTGGGAAGTAGGTCGTTGCATTACATATTTGAGCTCGTAATACAGGAAACAATAAAACTTCACAATATATCACCAGTTAGTGCGTTTTAAGATTCGATGCAAATGTGAGACGTGTTCATTTGACTTTAGTTCGAATCACTTTCCCTGCCTATTCTCCACTTACACCGAATAATAGATGTGGGACTGCACACGTAGATAACGAACCTAGGACAGCGCCAAACGAAGTCAATGTGATCTGCAAGAATACATATTTACGCTGTTTTGATATTCTAATTCCTTATTCATAAATCTACATTCAAGAATGTGAAAAATGAACAATTAAAGTGTCAATACAGAGCGAAATGTAACTTTACCGATTTCATCTGTCTAGCTTCCGTTGCTCTGGGCGCAGCCATTTTAGACGCGCGCGTACGAGGACGTTTGGCAGATGAATGATTTATGATGACGTCCGGCGTATACGCACCGTCAACCCGCGCTCGTGCCACTTCGTGAAAATCGTAGACCGACCAGTCGAAGTTTTCACGAAGTGACACGGTCGTTATTATTACGTAATTATTTGAGATTGAGGTACAAAAATTTGTCAGGTTGTAGATCTCGGTATTTACTATCATAATATGCAAAAATCTTAAAATCGAAAATTTACTCGATTTTGGCCGGTCGTGCCACTTCGTGAAAACACTGACGATACCTACAGTCAGCTGACAATGAACACTTCTTTATTACTGTTGAAATGGGAGAAAATGATTATCAACATGCAGCTTTCACTCAGGTCACAACAGTTTGTTTTGAAAGGGAATGTGTGAATGGGGATTGGGTATTGACGGAGGGAAGGGCCCTACTTTTTGTGAAAACTTTATACATGAATGATTTGGTGTAAAAGTAGATCTTTATGTTCTTGGTGTTTTAGATGTGCAGGACATCAAATGGAATCCATTAATATCAAAGAAATCGAATAGTTACAGAAAATCTACCGTCGAGGTTTTGATATTCCAGGGCCCCGTTTTATCAAAAGATAAAATCGATTTTAAATTTCGTTACCACACAGGCTGCCATAGACTTACAGTTGAAATCAACTATATAATCAATTTTAACTCTTCATAAAACGGGGCCCAAGACAAAATTCATGACAGTGATCTTGGTCCCATTAGCTTATAGCTATTTAACGCCAAAGAACAAATGAAGTTCGATATCCATGATGCTCTAAACAAGACTTGTTGAGAAGCAAGTGTTGTGGAGCAAAGTTTACAAAATATTCTATCGTTCATGTTATCATCATGAAATTGTCTGTTCTATATTTATGAAACGAAATGTTAGATAGAAACTCCCTCACTATAGGCCTAAATTATCTCCCTAATACTCCCCTAATACTGCTTCCCATTCGATATCAAGTAAATCCCTCTGAAAAACCTGTTTTTGAAGAACTGTACAATGGAATAGAATAAACAACAATAACAAAAATAAACACATACGATAAGGACAAAAGTTTAGTAATCGTTTAAAGGCCTACAAGCCAAATGTTACTAACTGCAGAAAATAAACATTCTTTAACATGAGAGCTTAATGATTTCGTTACGTACAATAACCTTTGCGATGTTTATTTTGCCGAATTCGCTATAGTCTTTAAAAGTTCCATAATTCATCACATTTTCTTCTAGCTACATGTATATGACTGGTTCACTCGATGAATACTGTGCTACAAACCTTATGTTAGTCGTATCGGGCTTTAGACGTTGATATTCATCAAGCCATTATTCTCTGAGAAAATTTGCAGACATCGAATCAAATCAAATCGTCAAGGTAATACTTTCATGTTTAATGTGAACTTTTTGTTGCATAGTCAGTACTTCATTACGAGTTTTAGGTAATTTCCACAAAATACATGTTAAGAACAAAAAAAAAGTTTGTTTTAAGGGCATTTCGATAATGTCCTGATGTTTTTGCCGCTATATGTCAAAGAGGAATGAATAAATATTGTCAGGCCGTTACAACATTACGTATCGGTTGCTGGTTGCGTAGAATAAACAACGTTCAATGACATTTTCAGCATTGCCGTTGTTTATGTCGATGGCGCACTGCTCTATAGTTTGTATGCCTTTCGAGCGTCTTGTGACGTCATCACGGAAATAATCCGTTCATTTATCAATATTGCAGGGCATGCAGGCTAGCAGCTGATTAGCATACATCTTGGGGACGTCATCATTAGCTAAACTTTCATTTGGATTTCAAAAGTATTACAAATTGAGTTTAATTAATCCCGACCGTCATTTTGGAGGGGAAGGAACATGAGCCACGATGAAAAACACTTCTTTGGTGATGGTAATTTTTACGGGACATGATGCATGCTGGAATGAAATGGAAAGGAAAGATGACGCTATATATCTTTGAAAAATCCTGCCAAAATATTAGAGGTATTTACTGCTAAATGAATTATATACCTCTATACTACGTAAAACCACACAAAAATGTTCTAGACGATAACGAAAAGGGGATCCGAGAAGAGGAAGGAGAAGAAGAGGAAGGAGAAGAGGAAGAAGAAGAGGAAGAAGATGAAAATGAAGAGGAGGACCTCTCTACATTTTGCTCTGCGCTTTCTCTTCTCTTCTGTCTTTTCTCTTCTTGTTCCCTGTTGTTTTGTAATGTCATTGTGCTCTCTTCCTTGCATGGTGTCATGTCTTTTGTGTATATTGTATGCATGTGTTTGTTTGTTTGTTTGTTTTTATACCTGTGTATATGTGTATGTGTGTATGTGCATATACTGTGTTTGTCTTTTCTGGGTACACACGGCTCAATTCCTATTATGTAGTGCATGTCTGTATATGGGTAGTAGCACTGTTAGCATATTTTGTTCTAATTTGTATTTTCTTGTACTTTAACTAATTGCTGTTTATGATGATGATGTTTTACTTACTTTTTCTCTATACCTTGCCGAGTGTACATTGCTGTTCTTGGTTACGTAGTTGCACATGCTTAGACTAAGTATATATGTTATTATATACGTTATGATTTCTTACAAAATTATCAAACAATTATTTTGATGCCACTCTTATTTGATGGAAATGAGTTACAAACTGAATTGAATTGAATTCATTGAGGAGGAAGAGGAGGAGGAGGAGGAGGAAGTGGAAGAAGAAGAAATGCAAGAAACTATAAGCCTATAAAATACCGGTTTGCGCCATTGTCTATCGGAATAAATGTGACAATACACTTAAAGCATTCAGAGTCATGTCGATGAAACCGTTTGTTTGCGCTCATATTCACCATTGAATTACAGTCATGAAACACTTTCTGATGCGTTGGTATTTCCCTGTTCATCACACGTACATTAATTCGTGTTCGCCAAGCGATTTGCATGCAGCATGGCTGGTGTCTATCACATGACCTCCATTACGTCATGTTTACGTTCTCTCACTCCGTGGAAAAATGGCGCGAAATCAAGGCGTATCTTATAGAAATACCGTCTCGTTTACCTAAATGCCACGCGTTGTGTCGTCATCGCTTGCGCAAAATTTAACACACGTCGCATCATACTGCGAAAATCACCAAATCAGCATTTCCTAGAAACTAAAGTGCGCACACACACACTGCATTCTATTCACGTTTCACGGCATGTAGTTGCTTCGCACAAACAAAAATCTCACATTAAAATAAGGTAATGCCACGAATACATGTCAGAGGTTGACTTAGAAGGGGGAGGGGGGGGGGGGGCTGACAGCTCTCTCTTTCCCCACTTCCCTGTCGGGAAGCATCAGTGGGTCACTGCGGTATAGTGGATTTTAGACTCTTGATTTGAATCGGAAGTCCCGAGTTCGAGTCCTGTATCCAAGACGAGTGTAAATACGTCCTCACTCAAGATGTAGATTTACCCATACATGATGTCCCTCTCGACCCAGGTGCAAAAAACGAGTACCTATGGCATGGCTGCTTGGGTGATAATAATGTCAGGACCCCGTGGAAGAACATTGCTATCAAATGCTGATGAAGAGGCGACCCTCCAACGACCATTGTTGGTCTGGAAATCTTGTATGTACAATTATAATACGCTTTTCATTTTGTGAGTTGATATCGCTTATGTTCATCTTACAGTCAACCAATGTATATCCAGGATCATTTCTAATTTCCTTATGGTATGCCCCCCCCCCCCAAAAAAAAAACAAACAAACAAACAAAAAAAACAAACAAACATGATATATGTAATTGAATTGAATTGAATTGAATTGAAATTACTTGTCTCGGAAATTTCAGGAACGTAGGAGAGAGAGAGCTGATGTTTTCCTCTTTTCTGACATTTTTGTGGCATTCATCATGCACAACAGCACCAGGAAAAAAAAAATCGTTCCGTTATCAGAGGTCAATGCACTCTAGGGAGTTTGAAAAATTTGGGGGTTATTCACTTATTTGATGTCTCACCGTGTGATGTCAGACGAGCTCATGACCTTCGATATTTGTGTGTGCGTGTGTGTGTGTGTGTGTGTGTGTGTGCCGTCGAGAACGTTTACCTCTGATAATGTCGAGATTTTTTATCATTTTTTTCTTATATTGCCGTAAGTATTGGGTATATCTAGACTTTGTATATGAGTGCAGGCAGTTTTAGGCTTGTGTTTTATAATATCTATGTGTATAGTATGAATATAACGGTAATTATTTGCATTGTTTGATTTGATGCTGTTTTATTTGCTCATTTTGCCGTCTATTGAGCAGTACTATAATCATATACTACTACTATATAATTTGACATGTATATAGTTGACTTTGATGGATATGCAGTAATTTTTTTCAAGTTGCAGAGACTCGGGGAAAGAAAAGATCTCACAGTTGCGAGAGTCTTAGAGTTGATGAAGTAAACAAATACGATACATTACAGTATACAGACCAACACAGTATGCAATGTAGTATACAATACAACACAATGCACTGCATACACATAACAAAATCATATTCCCCTTATTCAAAAAAAAAAAAATCACACGGAGGCGTTTACAGAACATTTTTTGCATACACTACGCAAACACACTTTTTTATATATAAACATTAAAAAAATTGATCTTGCATACATTGTTAATTATTGTCGTGAATCAGTAACCTAACAGCGGTGGCTTTTCAGGGAAGGAAGGGGTTACACTATATACATTGAATAGATCTTTGTTTTGATGACATTTTTGTGAACATACCAATGGGAGAATAGTGTGGTGACGACATCACCATCGTATCTTATTTCAAGTTCAAGTTCATTTCTTTTTTTTCTCCATCTCAACATAATCAATAACATACATGCACAATGTATAAGAAAGTAACGAAATATCAATATAAGTAATCGGCAGAAAAGGATGCATTATACTTTTGATGGGGATTGCAGAAAAATAAGCATTTTGGTGATATCATGAATTGGAGAATGGGCTCACTAATTTGCATATTTTTTTACAGTAGTTGCAACCAATATCACCGTTTGGTGAGAGCGCGGGAAAATGTTGAATGTAAACCTGAACTATTTCATTCCGTGTTGTGGTATACTGAAACTACTTTTTATTTACATAATTATAATACCAATTTGTTTCACTCATAAATGTCCGCAGAAACATTGAACGGCAATGCACTTAAGAAAAGTTAGAATATCGACTCTAACCAAGATAAAAATGAAAGACATTCTGACTCGAGACTCAGACAGCCACATAAAATATATCATTGTAATCATTATCACCCGTGCCAGCAAATACATTATAGCAAACAACCAGCAAGGTTCAATGTAGTAATTCTATAAAAGAAATTAAAGGAAATACTATATTCGTGTATGATATCAACTATAGTTCATCGCGCGCGAGTTACAAAAGCCATAAACGGCATGTAATGAGTCATAATTGATAAATATTTATGGCACGGTTATAACGAGATTTGGATGTTGGTGGTGTTGTTCATCCTTCGTGTAATACAATGTCTGACGTGCATCCCATAATCTTTGCGACTGTCTGTATACTAATAAGTAGTTCCCATGCATTCCAGGCACACAAAGGCATTTGCTCTCACCAAAACGCTGTGTGCAATTAAGACCACAACAATGTCAATCTAGACGAGAAAACAATATTCTCAACGACTTGCAGACCGCGACGATTAATTGCTTAACTGGTAATTGAAAAAGAAGAAAAAAAAACACCACAGGAGATGTGGTTGAAACCAGGTAAATGTCATGTTTGATACGATAGCCACATCTCAGACTGTTGGTACTTAAAAAACAAAACAAAAATCAAAAAAAAAACCGTTCCGACTGTCACGAGTGGAATCAAAAACAAATTTAGTTTCGTGACTGCGACGGATCGGTGAGACCCGTGTTTTTAGACGTGTCAGGATTGATAAATCAACATTTTGGCGTAATTACCGTCATGATATTTACCCTGCAGTCATCGACTGACCATGAAAGAAAAAAACGAAAACAAAAACAAAGAGGAATGCTGTAAACGTCACGACATGTTTAGCACTGGGCCGTGTTACGCCACCAGTTATCAGCTCTCTGTAACAATAATTCTGCACAGCTCAAATCAAACACATTTTGACAATCGCCCACTCTGTTCTAATCTGCGGACGTTCGAAATACGAAGAATATTTGAATTGTTTTTATATGAATATTATGGTGACAATACAAAAGAATGTGGTCTTCAATTCATATGCCGTGTATAATTATGCTCGTAAGTATATAGGTCTTAAATATTAATAAGTCTTCCTCTTTCTGCTGGCCCCAGCTATTGCTTGTAATCAATAATTTCGATTATTATAATTTCGATAAGTATCGATATAATCGATAATCGATTAGTACATCTATTGCTATTGCTATCGCCATTGCTATCGCTATTGCTATTGCTGTTGTTATTACTATTGCTATGCTTATATTCGATAATTTCAGTGGTAATTGCAATGATAGATGTCATCATCACTGAGCTATTTACATCACTACATTAGTTATACTGTTGTGAGTGACAGATGAATTAGCTAATCAAACGTCGTGTTTATGATGCAGACTGCGACGTCACTGCACGAATGATTATCGCCGACAAAAAAAAAGTGAGATTAAAAAAAAAACAAGCAAACGTCGCAAACCTGAAGTTTACTCTCATAAGACAATTGTTGAAGGATGACTCAAATCAATTTAGTGAAAGAAATAATGCAAATACAACTTGAATATAATGTAGCTATGAACTGCAGGTCTCTTAGCAAAAAAAAAAAGAAGTAATAAGGAACTTTTTCCCTTTTTATTCGACAGTCGATTAAAAATGTGAGATTTACACTGTAGGAAAAAAACAACGTGTATTCAATAAGTGTTTTTCTTTTTTAATAAACATTGCTTTTAGTGAACTATTCGGTTTGAAATTCAACATAATATTTGTGAAGAGCTTGTGGATATTGCAAATAGCATTCTTAGAATAATTTAGTATTGTTGCGCACTTTGTGTAACCGAATGAGCGTTAAGATTAAACATCCCCGGCCATTGTTACTGCATGTGCTCTAGTGACGAATTCGCGAGGAATGCATAAAAATCACGCCGTGCAATTTCATCGTGACGGCGTAGAAACAAGAAGAATAATGTCCTCGGAGGGTAGACGAATTAGCTGGAAAGATAAAGTAATGAAAATTGTGGAAAACCACAATTTCATCCGGTCTTGCAGCACATTGAATGGAAACTTGAACAATAATCAGCCGCGGTGTTTGAGGACATGCATTGTGGTTGGCTATAATTTTGGTCACGCGTAAATGGGGAAAAGAAAAAACGTTGTTGTGGTTTGCTGCATGTCACGCGAGTAACAGCGCGGACGAACACCAATCAATACTGAATGTACACAAACATACCACGTATTTACACGTGTAGCTGATGATGGGTTAGTGCATGCTAAAAAGAGAATTATACAAATGCCAAGACTGTATGGTCAACGTGTAGGCCTACACAGGGTTTGATTCTATAGTGATGCCTACATGCCGATTTGCACATACTAATTGTGATATGAAAAAGAACAAGGAGAAACACGAAAGTGAATGTACATTGTATAGTCAAACAGAAACATTACAGCATTAGGCGAACGTGACGTTCTGCATGCAGTAATGAATTGCTTCTTTTTTATGCCTTTTTTTGTTTCAGTCTTTCTCTCTCTTTCTTTCTCCCTTTTTATCTCTGCCTCTCTCTCTCTCTTTTTCCTCTCTTCCTAAACGTTTTCCCCTCCAAAAAGTTTTAACTTTAACCCGCGGGATCGCTACCTGACCATTTTAAAGGTTGTCATAGAAGAAAGAGTAAAATGTGACAAGCACAACAGTGAAAATTCGGTTATGAAAGTTATGAAATGTCACAAATTTACTTATTCTTGCAAAACAGTTCTCGAAGAGTTGGTATGAATATAATGGGTGATTTGATGGGGTGCTGTTCGTTATTCCGAAGGTTCGCTATTCCGAAGGGTCGTGAATACGAAACACACAAATTCCCTATACCTGTGAGAGGTTCGTTAATCCGAAAATGAAAAAGGCTTCGTTAATCCGGATATTTGTGGCGTTATTCCGAAGGTTCATTATTCCGAAGATTCGTTAATCCGAAAATGAAATTCGGAAAAATGAACCTTCGGAATAACGAATCTTCAGATTAAAGAGCCTTCGGAATAACGAACCTTCGGAATAACGAACCTTCGGAATAACGAGCTGTAACCGATTTGCTGATGTCATCACCTAACAAATTTTCTATTGATCGTGAACAAGATTTTTTTTGTCATAAAAGTGTAAAATGTAATGTTATTCTTGATGGTTGAATAACTTCAAAGTAATTATCTGTCAGTTAATAAATCAGGATTTGAGACAAAAGCATACTTGCGTTTGAACGAAATGCTGGAAATTTCACAATTTTACGAACAAGTTATATGGCAATTTAAGGGGATGACATCATCACTTCACTATTAATATTCATATTGACTTTTCATGAACTTTTCCTTGAAATATTAGCGTTACTTCATGACGTCATAACTTCCTTACTTTTCATCCGATTATGAACAAATTTCCGTTTGTACTTAGAAAATTTTACTCTTTCTTTGCAGACTAACTTTAAACGGATCGAGAATTTCCCTTCAAGCAATATACAATTTCCTTATTATATTCCAAAGAAGATAGTATAAGATACTATAGGCCTACATTCTAGAGGGAGTTTGGTACAAAAGCCTTCGAAAGAAAAATAAAATAAAGGGGTCAGTATAAACCTTCCATTATTTAATGCACAACACAGACTAGTCATGAAAGAGTCAAAGCCCAACACTCGCATGAGCTAACCTAACCGTCTGGCAAGGGAATCTAGAGCCACTCGGCTCGACCAACGATGCACAAGGGGCGAGCCCCCATTTCATCACCACCACTTTTGGGTCAAGGGCGAGGTCACATACCCGTCTGTCGCGGGGTCACACCGGCTAGACGCATCGGTCCAGCTATGGCAATTCCAATTACGAATTGCCCCCCCCCCCCTTTTTTCGATTCCCCAAGAAAAAGTCCTTCCCTCCTACACCCCCTGGCGCACGCACACTGCGCACTTTTAACCCTGACAGAGCCACTGTGTCAAAATGGTGTCGCTATTTTGTATGGTACTCGTCCACTTCAACAGTTACAGGGTTAATGAGCGCCCATTAATCTAATGCTGATCGTGCCATCGATAGAGTTGAGCGGCATTCTCCACGACAATTATCATACTTATAGCCACGTAATGCTCACGCATGCAGTAACGGTCGCTGGCGTGACTTTGAATTTTGCCTGGGTCATTTTCTATAGGTACTTATGCGCAAACTGGATGGGGAAATGGGCGTCTGGTGCGCTATGGGTATTAACGTGGAATGGGACTGAGTCACGACAGCCAGACAGAGGGAGACATAGAATTTTGTAGGCCCATAAATAGCAATTTACGGATGCTATGTGTAATTGAGGTCATCTGTACAGGACGTCGATTGTATGATGATAACACAATGGTGAGCTGCATAGTTATATGGGGCAAATATAGGGGTATGACAACCCCCTTCCCTTTTTTTACAGCCATAAATATTGCTACAACAGGCTCTGTTCGGTGGTTAAAATCGTTGCCTTCAAATGAATTCATGAATGAATGCGTCAGTTAAAAAAAAAAAGAATATAAAATAAGTAAATGAATACGATACGTCGAAGGTAGATAATACAGGATATAACTGATACAGAAATATCTACATTCGAACTAAAATACTCTCTAAATCATGTATGAAAAGAGCTCGAAGTAATATATAGGTTTATACGGAAAATAAAATGTACCAAAAAAAAAAATGAATTGAATTGGATTGAATAGTATAATGAAAATGTCCAGCTCGTTTATATAGGCCTAAGGTGCGAACTCAATAGGTCCTAATTATTAAATATGTGACTTTAGAATCATGCTGTCGCAAAAAGAGGTGATGTAGTCATTATGGTCTTTGTGTAATGAATTCACCACTCCAGTTGTCAAGTAGACATGTCGGAACTAGAACATATAATCTAACACAAGAAATTGAATAATAAGAAACTTTCACCAAACAGCAATAAATATTTTTAAGAACCAAAATTATGCAAATTAAGTTAGGATGATACAATACGCCCTCGCTTCAGCTTGGGGGGGGGTATATCAGAGATACAAACGTTAATTCATTTCTTTGTCCTTTTTCATCAAGGGAGGGGGATTTTTTTTTTTTTAAGATTAAGGTGAGAACATACTAGTAACTGGGATAACTTAAAGGCGATGAAATTATTATTCATTAAGTTTGTATGATAGCCACCAATGATAGACCAATGCCACTCTTTTGTGAAATCAAAATGTTCTCGTTTCATGTCGGATCTTGGTTAAAAAACAAAAACAAAATAAAAACAAAAATACCCTCTCCCATGACTATTTCATTTCCAAATTTCAAACTTTTGATTTGTTATTATCACTATTTTGCATTTTCTCCAATGGAACAATAACAAGATTACCAATGAATGTGGGTATATATTAGTTGACTGCAAGATGAACATTAGTGGAAATTAACAAATCCAAAGCATGTAGGCCTATAAACGGTTTTCAAGCAAGCTCAATATTGCGTTATGTGTTCAGAGAAAACAAAAATTGAGAGTTCCACTACAAATTAGTCTTTGTACATTATGGACAACTCAAGCAATCGATGCAAAAACTTCAATTTTCTTGACTAATATAATCCAAAGCATGGCAAACATGGCAGGACAGAAAGGGCAAAAACCCCACCAAAAATGTTATTATTTTTTCTCATCAAAATCAACTTGACAATCAAATTGGGTGACTTTACAATGCAAAGATGATCATACCAAATATTTTCGTCACGTAATGTGTAGATTTAAAGCAGATACCATTACGCATGCGTATACGGCGGGTTTGGAACTCTCTTTGTCTTGAGTGTCCGGCAAATTCTCCTGTACGAATCCTTTGTATTGACCTAATTCATTGGTATGACCTTTCTTTGAACTTGTGTGCGTGTGTGTGCGTGTGTGTGTGTGTGTGTGTGTGTGTGTGTGCAGAAGGTCGTACCGTTTGCATCGGCGAATTTAGGAAGCGCGTGCCCATAAGGGCAGTGGTCGCGGTCGGTGTCGAGACAATAATTGAACTCCTCCGTGATGCAGGTATAATCGGCGTCATACCAGGGATGTCGTCACTGTTTAGACATGACGTTATATTGATAGGCCTATAATTTACTCGCTGTCATTAATATGTCCTATATTACGTGGAAAAGTCGAATGCAGGAACGAATTGATAGAACAAACCGGTCAAGTTTGATGAGCCATTCACAATTCTAATGTTGAATTTTTGATATTTTGGTTAAATCCATGTGTCGTTATATAGCTGTATATATAAGAAGACTACAAAAATATACATAATGGCAAAATAAAAAGAAAATTCAAAAAGAAATGATTTCCGCATATTGTTATTTTTTAACATAATGAAAGAGCGCATGATCTAGGCCTATAGCATACTATAGGGCCTACCTCCCTTCGGAAGACAGGATGAATATCATTTTGCCCTTAACATAATGTCAACAACTGCAACCTGATGAGGAAATGTGTATTTTCACACATTAAATGAAAATAATGAAGTTGATGATAAAACCATATACACCATCACCACCATTGCACTACCACCACCACATCATGATTGACATTAAGATATCAGCAACAGTCAAATCAATTTGGATAATAACTGCGATTACCCTTATATCATCATTATAATTGCTATTACTATCACTTAAGATTGTCATTCATTTAATCATTTCATATTACTATTATCATTGTTAGTACCATCATCATTATCATTATTATTATCATTATCATTACAATATCATGACAACAGTCACCATTTTTTCCAAGTGAAATAAAATCGTATATTTTAGTATTCACCGTCATGACTCTTTAAAATTTTCCGTTTCATATACGCGCATGTTTATATGCAATTTAAGGTGGGTTTTGTGTGTGTGTGTGTGTGTGTGTGTGTGTGTGTGTGTGTGTGTGTGTGTGCAATATTTTGTTTGAATGTACATTGTACATCGATAACGATGAGCCTAAACTCAAAAAGAAATTTTTGATTTCTCAGCACGCCGATTGCGTCGATGGCTTGGGCTTAATATGTCTGTCTCGAGCCGTTATACTGACATCATCGCTCTCTTCAGGGAAAAGAAGGAAATGCTTGACTCTCTAAAGGAGGCCGACACCGCCTTGAATTTTATGATAAACCATCACTTTATTCGTCCGCTCTGCAACCTATTCTGCTGAGTCACAGGAAATTGAACCCCGTGTCCTGGAGCAAAGACTAACGGGGCTGCCTTTTCTGTCCACGTGACGTCTGCGCCCCCACGAGATCCAGAATGGCCTGGCCGAGCTGCAGGCCCGGTGTTCTTCAACTTGCAGAACCTCTATCAGTCTAAGTTTGATTTGATTTGATTAGATCTGATTTATTGTTTCTGTACGGCAAATTTTTGATGTTATATCATACAGTATGACTGTGCGCGTGTAATGTTGTGCGTGCGTCTGTAAATGATGTACACGTTCCCATCTGCCTATGATTTGAGACCCGAATACAACCATCGTTTTTATTCACACACACATACACACACACACACACACACACACACACACACACACACACACACACACACACACACACACACACACACACACACACACACACATACACACACACACACACATACACACAAATGTCATAAATTTAGTTTCAAAGTTGAAATAAAGTTTTATTACATTGTTTTTATATTATTAGTATTCAAATGTTATAATCATATCTGTTGGACATGAAATAATAGAAATGAAATGAAATGAAATGGAATGAATTTGTTTGTTTTGTGTTTTTTTTTTTAATTTCTCTCGATTGTGATATAGCTTCTTATCTTTGATAACAATAGCGCAATGCATTTCCGGTGTATTTGGTAAAGTATTAGCCAGAGCCATCCCGTCACGAAAGTTAGAAGTGAGTGCCAAAAGTGAACTTTAGTTATTTTACTTTCATATAAAACGATTATCCATAAAACCTTTCAAAAAGTTCAAGGTAATCCCCGCACAACCGTATCACATTTCGGTGTTGGCATCAACAGTTTAATGATCTTCCGCTTTCATTTCCTTTTTAACGGGTATCATTTCGCTTTTACGTGTCTGCACAAACTTGAATAATGGAAAGCCGTGTCATAAGCATCTCGAACAAGAATTATGTTGACGCTCTTTAGTTTAATGCAACGAACTGGCAAAAGAGGCATAATGATGCTACTCTTGAATGAGTTTTGGTTTAGATGGGGCTTCAGGTTTCCAACTTTTTTGTGTGAGTTATAATAACAAACTTCTTATGAAATATGAAGGAGCATACAATTTTTAGAGGAATTCAAAGTTTATTTGATGAAAATTTGTTTTGAAATGGTTGAGATTACCTAAAAATAAAAGGTCCTAATCAAAGGTGAGACCCACCTTTTGATAGGACCACTTTGTTTCACTTTGTTTTTGAATATCTGAGCCATTTCAAAACCAATTTCCATCGAATAAACTTTGAATTCCTCTCAGAATATTGTACATGCTCTGCAATATTTCATAAGTGGTTTCCAATTAATTAATTAATTAAAAGGCTTTAATCTAAATCCCCTATTTTAACCCAAACTATACTATCCCTTTAAGACAGAGGAGAGAGAGAAAAGAGATGGGGATGCTTGGAAGCAGGGGCATGAGAGGCTGAGATCGAGTGTGGAGCTGGAATGACGGATTCGTGAGGGAAGCAAAACCTGATTATGACGCAGCCGCCGCAAATATTTACAAGGCAGTATGTAAGTTCAGGTTAATATGAATGAAGTCAAATATCACGGTACAGCAGTAGCTGACCTCGCTCAGACCAAAGCGAAACAAACAAAGAAAGAAGAATAAATACGTGTTCAAGGAATCATGGTGGGGTAGGACCCTATGCCTATCATAACGAGTCCGAAATGCGCGTGACTTTTTTTTTTAATAACATGAAATCATAGCACCAGCTGACAAAATATTGGTCGGTTCATGATACCTCCTGCTCAAAAGTCGATTTTATGCATCAGTGTGACAGCTTATCATTCAACTTCATGACTGATTTCGAAGGGGAAAAAAATAATCATTTACTCTAAAACAAGCTTGATATTCCATTATGAAATCGTGCTTGAGTAAAGGCAAGAGCGAGAAGTTTTAGCCACGTCGTCATAGATCATTATGAAGACCTTGCTTCCAAAAGGCACTAAATCCATAATTTTTTAATGGATTTAGCGCCTTCTGGAAGCAAGGTCTTCATAAAATAGGCCCTATATATATAAATATAAATAAATAAAAAATACATATATATAATTATACATACATATCTTTTCACAATGTTTCCAAGCAGAATCATATTGAAGTCCATACCCTAACAGGATTGTTTAACTTCAGGATACATTTTCATTCTAATGTTGAAGGCTGTGTAATTGGGAAATAAGCATTTAAAAAAAAAGACATTTCTCCTTTGTGCTCCTTTGTGGAGACTTAATGAGCTCCTTTGTGGAGACAATATGAGCTCCCTCGTGGAGACTTAGTATATTTAATATTCTTGTTTATATCTCTCTAAGATTTATAATGTTTGTCTTACTGTCTGGGAAAAAATATTTGTATAGGGCCCCATTTTTCTCTCTCTCTTCTTTCTTTCTTTAAAACAACAATAACAACATTTCTCTCAATAGATGCATTATTATGAAATAAGCCGCAAGTAATATTATTTTGGTTGTCTTGACAATCATTTACCCTTTGTCTGATTTCCTCCTTGTTATATAATGGCGTCCAAGAACGTTAATGTACATGTAATGAACACAATGTATTTATTCATTTATTTATTTCTATTCATTTTGTTTTATATATTTATGTATTATCCTGCAGGTTTGGCCTCTTCAGTTGTATACAAAACTTCTTTCCAAAGGAGCCCTGCAGTTTTACGTGGATTTCTATTATACACCATAAAACAAAAACGAAAACAAAACATGAATATCGACTCGCCACTCAGATGCTTATACACATTAGGCTTGTATGATAAAAGAAGAAAGAAAAGTATATATATATATATATATATATATATATATATATATATATAATTATATGATATAATCAAAATGATAATGCTCTGTTTATTTTCCAAGAAAAAAAAATATTTCTATCTCTTGACTTACTGTATTCTATCAGTAGTTCATTATTTTGTCGATATCTTTGTTTCAGAGGGTCTGTGTTATATCAAATACATGTTTCCTCGCTGTGTTTTGCCCGCTGTGTGAGTGACATAATATCATCCTTATTCTTATTATCATGCAGTCGTTGTTATTATCATTTATATATTTATTAATGCCATAATATTACCATTACCACTATATATATAAGTTAGTGTTATCACTATCGTAATAGTAGGCGTAGTCTATAGTAACAGTACTGCTGTATATACCTATAGTATAATGTTTATATTACCATCATCATCATCTTCATCATCATCATCATTGTCTTCATCATTGTCATTTTTATCTTTACCATTTTCATCACCATTTCCTTTATAATTGGTAGCCTCCTCAGTGATTTCAGCACTTAACATTTCTGGCAAAAAAAAAATAATAATAATAATTTTGTACCTTCACTCCGCTGTTACACATCACGTGGTTAGTAATGGTTGTCACATGAAAGGTCATGTGCCTTCGTAATTGCAATCATTATTTGTCAACCGAACCTGATCGAAAGAGGAAATGTTTTCATACATTTCATAATCATGTTTTTAAATGATATATCCTTTGGTAGTTTCGTCGAGCGTCAGAATTTCACATGCTTCATTATAGAGACTGCTTTCGTCAGTGAGGAACACGTGCTGGTCTATTACGTTGTTTGTGTACCCCCCCCCCCCCCTCTATCTGTCTCTTTGTCTATCTATCTATCTATCTATCTATCTATCTATCTATCTATCTATCTATCTATCTATCTATCTATCTATCTATCTATATCTATCTATCTATCTATCTACCTATTTATCTATCTATTTATCTATCTAATATATCTATCAACACACACGCACACACACCACACATAATATTTATAGAAGTCCACAAATCCAATATCACTGGTTATCGCAGAGTATGACCGTTTCCCTATAAGATTGACTCTATATCCTTATAAAATTATCAATTCAATATTCTCTTATGATATGCAAAACTTCAGGAAAAATTGGTAGCTGCATTCATGTAATCATAGTTATTATCAAAAAGTACGTTTTTCTGTATGTGTATGTATCTGTCTATTGGTATGACTATTTTATCGGCTACTTATAATCCGAGTGACCATAATGTCTTGACAATAAGATACCTGTATTATTTTTCTTCCTGTGACCAAAATTTGTAAACACCGGTGTGGAGGTGTATATTATGTACAAAATATTGGAAAATAATCATATACCTTTGGGTCAATATCTACCAGCTTTGGCACCCCCTGATAAAAAAATGCTTGCCATTGCTATGACTGCGTGAGGTGATGGCATGCATGTCATGCAAATTGCGTGTGTGTTTTTGAAAACATTGGAACACATTTCACGAAAATTTGTGGAAAAAAATAACGGATTTTTCTTATTTCCCATTCGATTTCTATGGAACTCGAACTCTTCTGTTAATTTGATATCACTCTATACTTGTACCGTAATACATGAATCATTCCAAGCCTCTGCAGTTTTTTCTGTGATTATTGTCGAGATTTTCATGATCATTATTAGCTGCAGTGGTAGTATTATAAGTATGAGTACCATTATCATCGTTATTATCAATATTATTGTTTTGGTTATCTTCATTCAATTGTTGCCATCCTCATTCTCCTCCTCTTCCTCCTCCTCCTCCTCCTCCTCCTCCTCCTCCTCCTCCTCATCATCATCATCATCATCATCATTATCATTATTTGGATTATTAGGTTCATCTTATGACTACAAGCTCTGCTCTTCAGTAGATGGACCCATCAATATATATATTTTTTTTTTTCAGAGCATAATACAATAGGTCTGGCTTAAAATATTGTGTGTACATACATTTCAATTTCTTAATCGTTACTCTATCTTCTAGGCAACAAGTATACACCAAAGATCATTTGCAATTTCCTTGTTTGTGTTCTGTTGAAGAATGAAAGAAAATGAACTGAAATGAGTTGTATCGATTCGTCTTGAGGCTGTGGCACGATTGGAATATTTTTCTTCCCTTCTCGCAGCGGAGAGAGCAACGTGCGCGTTCACAATAGAGGGCGGTGTATTGCCAGGGAGGTGAGACTGGCACCTCCCTGGTATTGCTGAGCGTGTGGATTCAAATGGACCATGGGCCCTACCATGAATGGACAGTTAGCACTCGTACCCTTTGGCCAAAGCTCACGCTGTCTTGAAAGGAACACCCATACAGAAGAAACGCAGTGTATACTGTAGCCAGAATAATGACGCGATTTAAAGGTCCTGTTTACCTTTGGGAACAGCGATTTAAAAGACGTTCAAGATATCACTTTTGATGCATATGTTGTGTAGGGCAGTAGTATATCACAAAACATCCTACCATATATATATATATATTTATATATATATATATATATATATATATATATATATACATATATTTGCAATAAAGCCTAAAATATAAGGAGATGTCACTATTTTTCTCATTAAACCATAACTGTAGACGATTTAGTCTGGAAACATCTTTATTATAACTATTGTTCCCATTTTGTACATTTAACAATACTTAACATTGATTATACTGGTTCAAATTTTTACATTGGTTGTTTCTATCCCTAACTCACAATTTATAACTATTTTGAAGCACTAATGCTGGGTTTTTGTTTCATCTGTAAATGGTAGATTATGCCTTTAAGTTATAGTGACGTGGTTGTTTGACTTTTTCAATACCGACTGTGAATAAATTCATGGAACTTCTTTTTCTTTCATTTTTTCATCCTTTCTTTCTTTTCCGTTTGCAGTTTGTCGTGTTGACACAAGTCATAGTCAACTGAAAAAGCAAGGCTTCGCACACTTAATGATAGTTTCGAAACACACGCACACAAACACCCAACGATCACAGACATGATAATTATGCGTAAATATGTATCAACTCCTCTATCCAATAGAAGTTACAAAATCAAAATGGAAGAAAAACTGACACAGTGACCCGACAATCGGTAATGATGACGCATTTTATTAGCCAAGATATTAGGAATACTGTTTTATTTGTTGCCTACTAAAATCGAAAGTTTGCTTTCTTGATTAAAGTTTCGAAACCACATGTTTGTGTGTGTGTGTGTGTGTGTGTTTTTTTTTTTTAGTTCATTTTTCTGGTGTGTTTCATGAGTCTGTCTTCAGCAGTTAGTTCTGCCAATGGAATAGAATCGCACATTTGCATGAAAAATGTCAGATACACGATAGAATATCGATTAAAATGTCGATCAGACAGTATCGCTCTGAAAGTAAATTTCCGTCAAAGGATGTGACATTTGCCCCCGGCATTGCACAACGCTGTACAGAGGAGAATTGACCCCGGAAGAAACCTCAGCAACGACAGCAACAACAACCGCCGCTCAACAGCAACAACAACAACACACAACAATGTTTTGACTGTGACACCGATGTATACAATGTCATGTAGGATGGAAGTTGGGTATCATAATTATGGGGCAAGGTACGACAATTTTCTTTTATATCTGTGTAATCTGAATAGATGTTTGTGTGTTATTTCATGGCTCCAATAAAAATCATGTAAGTCACGTGACTTTGTGTAATCATCGTCCGTGGTGTATAGTATAAGTTCCCGATGAATAGTCTCAGTTATACGAGTCATGTGTATGCCCAAAACAATATAGCGAAAGTGTGTTTCCGTCAATCTGTGATTAAGTAGCTGAATTCCTCAACCCAGAGTATAAAGGTAATAAGTTTCAGAAACAGTGTAGGCCCCTACATCCTACATATAATAGTAGTTATAGCATTATCATTGTCATTATTTAACAGAGTCACAAAGCAGAGCTTCTTTTCGGATGAAAATGAAATCTATGACATTCATCATATTACGAAACTAGAGAGGGGCCGTCAAAGGCGGCAGACCCACGCCTAAGTACAAAGTCGGGGTAAACATAATGTGCATTCGGTCATCTACCAGAATTCGGCCACTTAATTGCCAGTGTGCTTTATCACCAGCCAGTGAGTTCTACAAAAGATCGTACACTGAAGTGTACGATCTTTGGTTCTACAGTCACATCACACGCAAATCACATCATTACACATACGGTATTAACACTCATTCACGTACAGGAAAGTCCTTAAGTCTCCTCCAAAAATCCATCGAAAATCCCAAATTCCACCGTCAAAAGTGCAGAATCGGAACTTTTCCAAGCGCGCGCGAATTAAGTCCAGTTTTAAGAGTATTGTCTACACGACGGGTCGCGGAAAAAGCGCTAAAAATCGAGAAATACGCCGTTTTCTTACGGGATATTTTGATTATAGCAAGCCGAGAGTGTGATGATATCAAAGGTCGTATGAGTGTACGATCTTTGATGGTATCCACAAAAGCAAAAAAGAAAAACAAAATTTACGTACCCCCTAGGCAATTACCCCTATGATTAGTGTCTACGGGAATTATTCAATGCAAGGGTTGAATGCAAATGTCTACTGCACCAGTATTCGGCCACCAACGAGCGCCGCAACGTCCCCGGTGCAATTTTGCACCAACAGTGTAGAGCGCGATGCATTTTCAGCGGCCTTGCACACGCATTGACATTGAGCACGCATATCGTGCAGTGTGACTGCGACCGAGCAAAATGCTCCTCTAACGAAAAAAACAATCAATGTTAATTTGAAAAATCATCAAATATCAAAGGTCGTATGAGTGTACGATCTTTGATGGTATCCACAAAAGCAAAAAAGAAAAACAAAATTTACGTACCCCCTAGGCAATTACCCCTATGAAATAGTGTCTACGGGAATTATTCAATGCAAGGGTTGAATGCAAATGTCTACTGCACCAGTATTCGGCCACCAACGAGCGCCGCAACGTCCCCGGTGCAATTTTGCACCAACAGTGTAGAGCGCGATGCATTTTCAGCGGCCTTGCACACGCATTGACATTGAGCACGCATATCGTGCAGTGTGACTGCGACCGAGCAAAATGCTCCTCCAACGAAAAAAACAATCAATGTTAATTTGAAAAATCATCAAATATCAAAGGTCGTATGAGTGTACGATCTTTGATGGTATCCACAAAAGCAAAAAAGAAAAACAAAATTTACGTACCCCCTAGGCAATTACCCCTATGATTAGTGTCTACGGGAATTATTCAATGCAAGGGTTGAATGCAAATGTCTACTGCACCAGTATTCGGCTACCAACGAGCGCCGCAACGTCCCCGGTGCAATTTTGCACCAACAGTGTAGAGCGCGATGCATTTTCAGCGGCCTTGCACACGCATTGACATTGAGCACGCATATCGTGCAGTGTGACTGCGACCGAGCAAAATGCTCCTCTAACGAAAAAAACAATCAATGTTAATTTGAAAAATCATCAAAATACGGGCCAGTTTGTGATGACGGAGAACGAACTTTCATAAATCTAGAAGGACATAGTCCCTCAAATAGGCCTAAACGTAAATTTCGGAATTCTTACGAACATTTGAGCAGCGAAGTCGGATCGTTGGGGAGTTTATGTGTTCGTATGGTAGCGGAAAATCGCAAAGTGAGAAACGGGAAATTTTCGGAATGGTCACTATACCATGGGGTCAAAACTTCAAGGTCACACAGAATTTGCAAGGGTCAACCGATTATCACCAAAATCTAATCGATTCTTTCCTGTCATTATCCAAACATTCCCTGAACATTTCGTGCAAATCCGTTTACCCGTTCTCTTGTTATCTTGTACACAAACAAACAAACAAACAAACAAACAAACAAACATACAAACAAACAAACAAACAAACAAACAAACAAACAAAAAAACAAACAAAAAAACAAACAAACAAACAAACAAACAAACAAACATACGGAACCCTTTACATAACCCCCTGCCGATTTTCATCGGCGTGGGTAACAACGGACTATAGAACACGTGCGAATTGATCGGATGACGTCGCAATCAAGGTTACGCGGAAGCAATTCTGATAATGGCACGAGACCACGATGTTGGTTGATTTATCTTTGACATTCATCTAGCGTTATCTGAATAATTGATCTAATTTGAATTTGTTATCCAGGAGGTTTCGCTGCTGCATTAGAAAACGCAGCAAACAAACATTAAAACAATTCCATTAACATTTTCAACGCAGCACCATTTTGACGTCATTTCCTCCGTGTGTATCCCGCCATCTCTCTGACTCTTCTTTATGTTGTCGCCATTTTTCATTCATTAGTTAATTCAGTCCATCCATCGGACTCATAAACACAATATTATGAATATGTAAATAGACACATTGCAAAAAAAAAGAACAAGAAAGAGGCAAGGGATGTGCACAAGTAGCTAACGTAATGATACAGAAGACAAACAGTATACTGATGGTACAAACTGACTTGACGTTGGAGAATATTATTAGTACAAGGCATTGATGCGTACAACCGTATAATTATGATCCCCTTTCATATTCCACACTGGAAAATATAATGCATCTCTTATAATAAGGGCAATATGGGGATTGTGATACATGTACAACAAAATATCTAATGAGGGTGTCAGATTTGAGAACTTCAGATACACGAACACTATCATCCCAATAATCCCTTCACTATAACCCCTCCCCCGGTCTTGGTATCGGGCGCGCCTCACCTGGCCTTCGAAGAACACTGCGGTGAACTTACGTTTAATGGTTTCGGTTGAGATTGGGGATCCAGCGTTAAAGGGAACCAAAACCCAAAGAGAAATATGGATTGAGTGAAAGCAGCAACATTAGTAGAACATATGAGTGAAAATTTAAGGAAAATCGGACAAACACCAAAACTTTAAATATTCATAACTTTTGCATGATTGTCCGATTTTCCTCAAACTTTCACTGATCATTCTGTTCTACTGTAACACGTTGCTGCTTTCACTCAATCCACATTGCTCTTTGGGTTTGGGTTCCCTTTAAAGTATTTGTGAGATAACGAGAAACCTCCAGTGGAATATGAAAGTGCCTACAATTCTAATGAGGCATTTCAAGTTATTTGATTAATATCGGTTTCCAGATATAAAGTAAGACAAAGTGGGCCTAATGATAGGTGGGTCGGTCCCATGAGTTATCAGGACCTCTTTTTTTTTTTGGAAAAACTCAGCAATTTCAAAACTCATTTTCATCAAATAAACTTTGAATTCCTCTTAGATTGTATACTCTTTAAAGGACAAGTTCACCTTCATAGACATGTGGGTTGAGTGAATGCCCCAATATTAGTAGAACACATCAGTGAGAGTTTGAGCAAAATCGGACAATCCGATAAAAAGTTATGAATTTTTGAAGTTTCTGCTCATGCAGTCACGGCTGGATGAAAAGACTACTATAGGTTGTGATGTCACATGAGTACAACGATATAAAGAAAGAATAAAGAAAATTCAACATATTTCCATTTTTCTCCCATAACAAAAGAACACTCGACTTCTCTCTTTCAGAAGGCAGGGGGAATAATATTACCCTTAACATACGTCAGGAGCAAGTCGAAGAAATGTGCACTTTATTCAAAAAGTAAAGTTTTGTGAAATTCTCTTTTTATATTCCTTATGTAGTTGTACGCATGTGACATCATACACTGTAGTAGTCTTCTCTTCCAGCAGTGACTGCGCAGATACTTAAAATATTCGTAGCTTTTGAACGGATTGTCCAATTTTCCTCAAACTTTCACTGATGTGTTCTACTAATATTGCTGCATTCTCTCAATCCTTATGTATATGAAGGTGGACTTGTCCTTTAATATATCAGAAGACGTTTCTCATTATCAGTCACACAACAAGTTGGAAACCTGGGGTGTTTCATCAACGCTTGTCAGCGCCGACAACTGTCGGCGCTGACCAATGTCAGCAAAATCATTGGTTTTGATTGGCTGAGATGCTCTGGTCACTGACTGTTACTATGGTGATTCAAGTTGTCAGCGCCGACAAACGTTGATGAAACACCGCCTGAAGTCCCATCTCAATCAAAATCATCAGGCCATTCCTTCATGGTAACAGCAACGCTGATTTTGGGATGGTTTTGTGGCATGGCCGTTTCATAATGGTAGGAAATGGGTTTTAGAGTCGGACAAGATGACAATGAGCATTTTATTTGTGTTTACAACAGATGATTTTTACAATACATATGCTTGACTTCGGTTAATTCGAAGACTTTCGTGAAACAAGCGGCGTATATCTTGAACAATTTCGTTTTCTTGTCATGTACTATACACAATCATCACAGATGTTTCTAATGGGATCATGCTGGTAATTCAAATCGTGCTGCGTATTAAATTCTTTCGATGATCCAATGAGTCATCGCTGTTAAACGTGAAGCGAGCCTTTTTGATCGAGCTCACTCTTCATTCCATACTAGTATCATTGCCATGACGGACTGCTTGGAAGTGTGCTAACAAAACGCAAACATGCATGGCCACAGTCTGATCTCTTCACATTTTTTTACCTACAGTTTTCAGTCTCATTCAAGTTCTTTATTCAGTGGTTCCAAAACCCCGTCGAGTAACTGCATAACGCGCGCCGCCGCCGTCCATTCATTACGTAACCGGCGCTGCTTTTATCACTGCAATCAAGCGTAAAGCCGTAACAGTTGCTTGCCATGTCTTCGTTATCAGCGAGAAGGACGAAGGCGATCGATACCTTCAAGTTTAATGACGGTGTATTACTTTTTTTTTTCTGTTGACCCCCTCCTCCCTAGCGCCTTTTACACAGCGTGCAGCGGGTGATCCAGCGGAAAAATTAACATTGATCTTCAGAGAACGAACCAGCAGACAGCGATTATTGGAACGAGATTATCAATTACGTAACCCTATGAGAACTACCGCGGCTGTTCCTGGAACTTAAACCTCCCCTGACGAGGGTGACTTGTAGCGATTTGTTTACCATCGAGTACTTGTACTAGTATCTGAAAATTATGGTGCTACATTACACTGAAATTATGAATAAGGGAAAAAAAAACTGGATAAAGGCAGGAATACCAATGATTGTCTGGCGTGGGTCATTGTTATGCTATTGACAAACCGCAAGCTGTGAAGCGACAAGTAAGGAAAAAATAATAATCAGAAACTGGTGTGCGATGATGTTATGACGCAAAACTGGCTAGACTTTTATGTCCGCGTGTCTCTGACGTAGACAATAGAGTGGTACATAGCTAACTGTACCCGAATGAGAAAATGACAATCCTCTCTACGCTGGGTTTTGTTGGAATTCTTTGATTTAGTGCTACATCTTATTTAGACAGTGTATCAAAATACTCAGGGAAAATATTCTAAAATCCACAGACCGACAGACGGAACGGCACTCTGTAAGATTATTGTGTAGAGAAGCCAGACTTGCCAGAGGGAGGACGGCGAATAAAAGGAATAGCGAGGGTTGATAAGCGCCTGAGCTGGCGAGACGGTTGTGTGCGATTTGTATACATACGTCTAGCCGAGTCTACTATGTCGTGTGTGTGAGTGTGTGTACGTGTATTATACGCGCGGGTGTGTATGTCCGTTATGTGCATACACGAAGCTGCATGTCTGCGATAGCCTGGGTGTGTTCGAGCCGAACCCAATGCAAGAGGCATGCATGATGTGTGTTATGCAGTGTGTAGCTGAGCGGCAGCGATACCCGCCCAGTGAGCGAGCTCGCTGAATGAATGCGCCGCCCGGCCGTCAGACACGGAGAAACATACTAGTGACGCACGAGGCCACGGACACAACAACTAGCAGCCGCCGTGTGTATGGTGTGTGTGGTATGTTGGTACGGAGTACAGTGTGTGCATGTACACAATCGAACCCGCGACGACTGCAGACAGACTCGACTGCACGTTGTACTGCTGTAGCAGTGTAGGCAAGGCAAGAAGAAACTTCACTTTTTACATCGCCACCATTAGTTTATGGTCCAGGATTTCACGCTGAGAGTAGGCAGAACACTCGGAAGCATAGCGGCAATTTCTTGCCTTTTTTGTCCCAGAGGATGGAGGATCCTCAAGTGCAAGTTTACAATCCAAGTCTCGAGAAGGTACTAAAGAGTTATCAGACTGTTGCGATGTCAAGTTTGGGTGGACCGAGCAGTTATCGACCGAGTTGGCCGGAGTCCGCCGTCACGATGGCTGGCAAACAGCTCGTTGATCCGATCTTGAAGGAGGCTGTGGCTCGTGTTAGCGCAGCCAAGTCATCATCAGTCGCCTCTGTTGTAGAACAGGCTCAATCACATCACCATCGCAGCATGGCGAGCAGTGTCAAACTGATGGAATACGACCCGTTGCTGCACCCACCACCGTTTCCAATCCAGCAGATGCCAGTTTTCACCCCGATCGACCAGACGAAAAGCGAGAAAGGCATCACTATTCTGGAGGATGAAGATATCTCGTGTTTCACAGTCGGCGGAGAGAAGCGTCTCTGCCTCCCACAAATTCTCAACAGCGTTCTCCGAGACTTTAGCCTTCAACAGATCAATTCCGTCTGCGACGAATTACACATCTATTGCTCGAGATGCAGTCCCGAGCAGCTGGAAATCCTAAAGGTGACGGGTATCTTACCGTTCAGTGCTCCTTCATGTGGACTGATTACAAAGACGGACGCAGAGCGGCTTTGCAATGCTCTCCTCCACGGGATCCGGGAAGAGGTATCCCCGAAATCTCTCGGGGCATCAACGGCAGAGGAGAAACCAAAGCACCCGACCCAGAACAGTATCCGGGTGTATCATGAGTGCTTTGGTAAATGTAAAGGCCTCCTGACGCCAGAACTGTACGAAACTGCCACCAGCCCGTGTATTGAATGCTTGGAGTGTGGAGCCATGCTCACACCTCACAAATTCATTGTGCATGGACACAGGCGGAGGGAAACGCGCACTTGCCACTGGGGTTTCGACTCCGACAACTGGAGGAATTACCTTCTGCTGACCAGGGACCAGAACCCCGAGGAAAAATACACTGAGATTTTAGAGGGTGTGAAGGCCAAGTTTGACCCTACTTGCAAATACAAGAGGAAACAGGTAAACCAGTGCTCCAAAGCACATCTTTGACATTTTTGCATGTGCCGATGAAGAGTATGACTCATCAGTGTTCAAATGTCACAGGTATCAAGTCAAAAATAATTCTGTTTATTTCGTATCGGGGTTTGCGATAGAAATATATCATACTCATGGTAACAAATGGTAAATCAGTGCATTCCATATTCTCAGTTCTCATGATTGAAATTCTGCTTTTCCTTACCCCGTCAAGAGAATTAATAGAGGGAGGAAAAAAAAAGTGACCTTGCATAACTTGTCTGTTCGAACACACTGTAAGATCTAAATCTTCTATTTATGTTGCTGGAATCAAGACAAAATAGCCGTCTGTCATAGCCAGTCTGGCACAAGCTTGGCAAGCACCTCAAAACCACTGAAGTGATTCTGCGCTTCAAAGCACTGGAACTGAAATCTAACCTACATACATTGTACATAGATTCTTTCTTACCCCAATGGGGAACTTGTTTTGATGCAAGGCTACCGTTTTTGCGCTGGTGAAAAGCCAGCAGTGAGCCCCTGTGTCAAGCTTGAGCAGATAGTGTACTTTCCTATTGTATACCTAAATAGTATCACCTTCAGTTTTGTAAAAGTTTGGTACAGAGCCAATTACTTTGTCTCTGGACAAATTTTCCAGAAATTCCACAACATAGTGCTGGGGAAAAACTATGCCATACTGGTAAAGCAGGTCACTTTTGTATTTGGATGCTGATTATGCTATGGTACAACTCTCAGAATCACATTATGGCATTTTAGACTCTCCATACCTTTGCTTACAATTTGTATTTATATGGCAAAGTTAGACACCCAGTACCATGATTATGATGCAACAAGGTCACAGGTCACCAATGGTAATGATGCATTTAATGCATGTACCAAGTCATGAAGTGGCATAATGTTTCATCCTATGTGCTCCAATAAGAACTCTGTGTCATGGGTTCCTCAAGAGTCGAATGGCTTATCAGAGTACAGCTTAGATGAAATGGATCAAGCATTTATCAAAACACAAAAATGGTATCTTCAAAAGTCAGTACAACTAGTTTACATGGTCAAGGTATAAACTTGAAGTGAATACCGGTATCTAGACACAAGAATAATGTTGATTCTGTGTGTGCACCACATGTGTTCAGATTGAATATACATGTAGGCTGTTTTAATCAAGTGTGAACATCCTCCATCCATTGACATTTTCAGTCTACTTTCTGAAGAACACCTAGCTTTCCTGTGAATGAAAACCATGCCTTTTCTTGAGCTGTTTTGAAATAATATCCATCATTAAGTGTTAGTACATCTACTGCAAAACCTTGCCCAGTCAATGTGACTCCGAAAATTTGAGATAGTCTTGTTTGCCATCATATGCATTGGTACATGTATGAGTAAGACGTAGAACTGAGAAAGGTTATTAATTTTTATAACTATCATGCTTGTGTTTCATGCAGCAAACAAAATACAGAGCAAAATGGCTTTTTCTTGAGGATGGAGAGAAAATACCAGATCATTGACAAGGGAGTACAGTATGTGTCACGTGGAAGGAAGTCTTAGGGGGAGGGGCAGGGAGGGGGAGGGGTGATGGCAGAGAGCTGGCTTGGGGAAGAGTCTCCTTTGGCTGTCAATGATGAGGCAGAGCCAGGAGCTTTTTTATTATGCTTCCTAGAGGAGAAGGAAGTGATATCACTGGGGCTGTGATTGGGTGCGTAGTGCTTCTGTTGAGAGATGGGGTCAGCATTCTTGCTCCTAATTTCAAGTCTTGTGTCACCAGCGTATTCTGTGTCTGTCTGTGTATGTGTGCGTGTGTGTGTGTGCATGTGCCGGTGATCTTGTCAATCTTGCCATTGCATTCATCAACCATTTTGTTATCCCCGCAACCGCCTACCTTGATAGCAGAATCCTGTATTACAGCCATTTCCAAAGTTGATAAAAACAAAGTGCACTCCTAGGGCTGCTTGCTTTGTTGTGCTTATGGACCCAACTAGCACATTGTCTGATGATCCAATATGGAGCAGGGATATTGTTTACATACCAGTACAGTGTATTCAAAAGATGTCTTGAGCATAAAAAAAAAAGGACTTTGTACTGTTACTCTGTGTGATTGTGACATATCCCCGTGTTTACCTCAAATTTGGTTCAAACTTGTCCTACATATTGTCCCTTGTGTACCTTGGTGTACATGGTCATACACTTTATAAAGTGTCATGCACAATGTGCATTAGTCGACTCCGTGTTTGTAATTGATAAGGCTTGAGCGGCAGTGTACACTACTTGAACGGCACCGAAGCTTCACCGTGTGGTATTGCCGTTCAGTGTGTTGATAGAACGACATATCGATATCATGATAACATTCTTGGTGCAGACCGCAAAGGAGGCAAAGTGTGTGTGTGTTGGGGGGGGGGGGGGTGGCGGAAGGGAGGGAGGGTAGGGATGTTTGGGCTTTGAGTACACACAAGACCAGAAGTAGTCACAGACATGTGCATTGGGAGAGATGGGTTCAAAGGCCGCAGAAGAATTTTGAATACAATGCACTCGCTGCCTGAGCTGCACCAGTGAAGTCCTCTGACAATGTGTACTTTGACCCAACACATTTTATTTCTTTCCAGTAGAGGAAAAGAAGGCCACTATCTCTACACCAGTTCACCGTACGGTAGTATTATAATCGCCAAATTTCACGCATTGTCATCACCATTAGTAGCTTGTTGTCATTAATGTCAACAAGCAGCACCTCTTGCATAAAACATGTTTTGACTAGGTTTTATAAAGCGCTTTAAATCTGAATAGTGACACTTCAGTTGTTTCAGTTACATTTTCTTGTTTGTCTTTGGTTCTCACTTTATGTTTGAATTAAGAGAGTGTAGAGCCACAAGAATTTTCTGCCGTGTACAAATTGTAATTGGATACTTGGATTGTATGGATTCTTGGCTGTCTTCGTGCTTGAATGATTTGTATCGATAGGGAAACTATAAAACTTGAGTGTACCTACATGTACCACACTTGAGCTACTGTATTCAATGAGGTGTGATTTTACTTGCTTTAAATTCTACTCCTGTTAGATATGTTGTTGCCATGAAAGATGTCAAATATGATAACAGAGGCACTTTTGTGACATTTTTCTGTTTAAAATTCAATTTTTTTGTGCAGTTAAAGAGCCCAGTGCATCTAAACCTGTTGTAACTTTAATGTTAACTATGCAATCAATAGTATACAGCAATGCTATTCCACATCAAAGCCAAGAAGTCACTGATGGTGTGAATACCATTTACTGCAGAGTTACCATTAACCTGAAAGTTGCCATAGTTTTATGCAACAGGGCCACTCAAAAGAATAGATTAATTGACCTTCATATTACTTTCGAACTGTGTGTAGCATGCTCGATGTGTAATGACTTTTAAGGTTTATTTGTAAAGGGGGGGGGGGGGGGGAGGGAGGAATATACATTCAGGTGAAGGGTCAGCTAAACCTACAGGTAGTCCTGTTTCCCTTCTTTGAAAGGTAGTAGAACACTATAATTAGCCCCCCAAAAAGGAGATTTTAAACACAAATCTACCTACAATGCGTGTAGTCCATGTATAGCTTGAATCCATGTCTATACACCCTGTACATTACAAGTTTGCAGACTTTATATGAATTATGATCATGAAAAGCATTGTGTATGGATACATGTAGGTGACTTTCTGCATTAGGCAGTTGGAAAACCCTTCCAAAGACATTAAGGAAAAAAAATGAAGAATTCTTTAATTTCTGAATTATAAAACAAAACACATTTTGATTGCTTTTTGTACTTTCAGCAAATGCTACACTGTATGCTATGTTAACAAATTGCCTACAGTGTAGTTTACATAAATTTGTACACCTGTGATGTGATTAGCTGATTTTTATTGCCTGGAAATTTTGCCTCTAAGACGGTCATGAGATTAGTAAGAGTAGCAGATATTTAGGCTATGCCGTTGTTGATGTTTGTGATAGTTTTCAAATCAGTTCCAAGACTGATTTGAAAATGGCCTGGATATCTTCTTCCATGTGGAGCTAAGAAATTGCTTGCCTATAATGTATGTTTGTGACCTACAGGGAAACAGTGAGAACCCAGTTGATCTGTATGTCTTTGGCAGTCACAAAGTGGTGTAATGAACATAAATTATTAATACTGTACTGTGTCACTGAGCCGCTATGTACATGTACATGTACTGTACAATGTATGTAGCGACACTCCGTGCGCACTTGACTGGGCTACACGCCTCTGTGGCTGAATGCGTACCCAGTATAATGCTTGCAAGCTACTGTTTCTCTCTAGCTCTGTGGAAATGCATTCGCAGACTCAGAGTCATTATGAGCACATGCACATATGGCGCAATAAGACATAGCAGGGCTTTACCAGATTGCACCCAATAGACAACTGCTGTTCATTCGCTCCGGGTTGGTGAATTGGAGGGGGGGGGGATGGAGGCTAAGAGAGAGAGAGAAAAAAATGAGAAGGCTTGGTGAAAAAACATGAAGAAGGCGCTGGCTGTTCACAATAAGTCGCGTGATAGTCTTTGATTTGTGAGCCCGGAACGGGAAGATGATATCAGAGCCGACTTCCTGTCTGCCGGCTGAGAGCAGTTTCCCCCTCAGCGTGGCAGGCAGGCAGCTAAAGCAGCCTCCCAGTTCATTCCCGGCGATGCTTCTTGCATACGGGGACAGCTAGTCTACAGACCTGCAGTCTCCAATTTCATAATATCTCTGTAGATTTACGAGTATAAAAACCTTGTGATGCGAAAGATCTGCAGTGTCATGTTTGATTGCCTTTGTGAAGCATTTGATCTTCATCTTCTCCTGCTTTTTTTATAACAAACTCCTGGTACAATGGCTGAACGTAGAATACTTGCTTGAGACATTGACCTCAGATTTGACTCGGATGCTCTCTGTTCGCTGTACGAGTCTGGCGTGACCACAATACTGAAAGATGTTATAAGCAGGCTGGATATGACAGACTAGGCATATTGCTCAGAATGTCTGGTTAAACAGTAGACTCCGCTCTGTGTGGCTGCCCTTCCTTCCTAGTCTACAAGGCGTTACTATTTATCAGATTGTCTGCCTCTTATTAGCTTTACTCTCATTTTCCTCCTATCTTTATCACATTTCCTTCTCTATCTCTCTCTCTACCATTTTTTCTCTCTTATGAACGCTTTCCTTTGAAAGTCTGTCAAATGTCAAATGTTATGCGTGTTTAGAAAACGTGATGTCTAGTGCTGACAATGGAAGGAATTCAGTTCATTAACGAGGATCTTGTCAGTAAAAGAGCGTTGCGCTTTTTTCTTTGCGCAAGTTTTTGAAGTGATGTATCCAGTAAAAGACAGTCACTTTAAACTGCTCACTTATAAACCAGTCATGTCAGTCTCAGAAGTGTGCTGTTATATTATTTATTTCATTTCAGACTGCACTATTCATGTCTTTTCATCATTTTAAGTTCTTGGGGGAGTCAAATTTTAGGGTAGTTGTCATCAACTGTGATGAATTTATAAATGTGTACCCACAAAAATCCTGCTGAGTAGACTGTACATTGTACAGCCTTCACCTATTCACATTGAAGATCACACAGATATTACACTTTGCCTATAGCAAAGTATCTCAGCTACTATCAGTATACAGGAAAGTTGTGGAGAGGGTATGGGCCTATAAATGCTACAATGTTGTGTATGAGGGTTGGATGTATACCTGCTTCAATACATTATTTAAGGATGAAGCCCCCCCCCCCCCCCCCCCACCTCTTTGCAGGGTGATCTGCAAGAATTTGGGAGCACATTGGAATCAGCCAGCACACCACATGAATCACATCCTGCTCCGGCCCTGGAGCAAATGTGGCTGGATGCAGCCCAAACGACTGCCATGTCTCCAGGCACCGCTGTCCCAAGAAAAATATAACATTTGAAAAGGAGAGAAACAATGATAGGTAGATCATAGAAATGGGAATGGTGACATAAGGGCACAGTGTATGCATAGCATGTACATGCACTTTATACATACGTAGTAGTACAAATGTACATACTTAGGCCCTATGCTATACATAAATATGTAGTACTACAGGCTTAGATACTAACATTGACAGAAATATAGAGATTCGAAAAAGGATTCAAATGAAACGAAATGGAAATGAGAGTGAAAGAGATAGAGAGAGATAGTGAATAAAAGATATGAGGAATGTTTGAGAAAAAGAAAGCTATTTTATGATAAGTAAGGAAGTTAGTAGTAAAAGAGTGCATAGAGACACTACTAATGACAGTGATGTGCACTAGAAAACCACCACATTATTATTATTATTGTTGTTGTTATTATTATTATTATTATTATTATTATTATTATTATTATTATTATTATTATTATTAAATATCAATTACACACTATAAAAGACAAATTTAGAGCCAGCATTGCCTTCAATTAATGCAGATATTTACTTCTAGTACAGTTTTATGAAACCAAGGATTAGCAGACGACTGATCTGATGTGACGATCCTCACGCAATACAAGGCTTTGGGTAGGAGTGTGCGTCGGAAGCAAAACGTGAGAGTGCTTGTCAGGCATCACAAACACTGAAAGTGAAAGGTTTTTTTTTTCAATAGATCAGAGCAGACATTCAGAAAAAAAGAAAGAAAAAAGAAAAGGGAAGTTAGAGTGAGAGAGAGAGAGAGATAGAGAGAATGAAACAGAATAAAGCCCCCGCAAAAAGCAACACTGGGCAACAGAGAACGATCGAACCAGATCTAGGACAGCTCGACAGAAAAGTCACACCAGTACCTCCGAGAATGGCTGTCTCCCAAAATTAATGAATTCTGCTTTGATTCGACCCTTGGGTCAATCTGCAACAAATTGTCCTGTCTGGAGTTTTAGAAAAGTGCCGACTCACTCATGATGGCCGTGCCCATGAAACATGAAATAATATCTCGCAATCTCGCACTATGCCAACTGCAAAAAATGGTGGAAGTGTTAGTAGTAGTAGTAGTAGTAGTAGTAGTAGTACAAAGTAGTAGTAGTAGTAGTAGTAGTAGTAGTAGTACAAATGTAGTAGTAGTAGAACTAGTACTAATATTATTACAGTGATGGTAATGAATTTAAATATAGTGACACCAATGATGATGATGGGGATGGGGGGAGCAGTTGCAGTACTTTAGTTATTAGAGAGTTTGGGCAAGTACTAATTTACCAAGTTACTTAGCAGACAAATTATCTTTTCCCTACTGATTAGATTCTCTGATTTCAACATTTTTAAAGTTTCACACCGAGCTCCAGAAAGCAAATTTGCTTTTTTAACCGTACTAAAACGAGAGAAAAAGCAAAAACAAACGATGACAGAAAAAAAAAGGATGAGAAACTTGGAGCCTTGATTCCTAAAATAAAGAATGACATTCATCAATTTTTTTTTTCTGTAGAGCATGTTGATTTACGTACACATTTCTTCTAATTTACATACAATGGGTACAACTGTCATAGTAATCAAACAAATGGAATGTGTACTGGTAGTCTAAAAAACATATTTGTTTGTTTTGTTGTGTTGTGTTGTTGAAGTAATAACATAAATTATAAATCTGAACAAATTTTACTATTGAGGTTAAAATATCGTATAATAACTTGACTTTGGTGTTTCAACTACTGTAAGTTGTGATTATCAACTAATAAGAGGAATGTCAGGGAAAGTAGAATGAGAGATAGGGTCAGAGTTTGTGATATCACATCATTTCTTCTTTTGAAAAGAAGGGTTCATACAAGGTGTACATTATGACTGTGGTACATGTAGGTACAGCTTGCAGACATTCCAGTCATATCCCCCCCCCAAAAAAAAAAAAAAAAAAACCCAGAAAGACACATTAAACGTCCTATGGACGGATATCACTGAATAAGTTTTTGTTGAGGCTGACTCCTAAAGTCGTCTACTTGCCCATGCCGCTTTTAGCCGATGCATTCTGATTTGATTTTCTTATCTGCCCAGCTCTCGAGCACCCAGCCAAAATGGAAATGCAATTTGCAAATGACACTCAATCTGTCTTCGGCTGCAATGAATTTAATTACCGCGGCTAATTTTTGTCCCGAAATGCAGTACAAATTGCTCTCCTCTGGACACGGCATCATTCAAGCCAATTTTGAGTGTCGTCGCGTGACAAGATTAGGACCACTTTCCCTTTTAACTCATCTCTGCGGTTAAGATCTATGCCCGACACGTACTTTGTAGCATGCATGGGTAGGAAGAAAAGATACAATGTAGATGTCATCTCTTTTTCTTTTTCTTTTTTTTCGTAGGTGCATTTTTACCAAATTCGTGATGCATGGACAGTGTCATTTATGACATGTGGAATAGATTCTCCAGGAAATATTTTGAGGAATTTGATACTGCAAACAGCACTTCAAAGTTTTCTTGCTTGAATATTAAGCTTTATTTGTTTCTGTATAAATTTTTCATTCAATTATAAATGTATCACTCAACGAAGAGTTGTCGCATGCAGTTCAGTCAACAGCAGAGTTCGTTTCAGCCAGCGTTTGTAGTCGGGCGTCTCGGAGACCGCGTCAGCCATTATGGGGAGTACACCAAGGGTGTTCAACCTCAATCCATCAGCAATATCGATATGATTATGATGCGCCAATATCATCACGGAGCCACTGTACTAGCAGAGTCTTAATTTGCTGAATGCCAGCATTACACCATGCAGACGGCTGTACTCTCACCCTCCCCCCCCCCCCCCCCCCCCCCCCACGGGTTGCAGGTTGTCCTTGCCGCTGACTGATGTGACACGATTATGAAATGACATTTGGCTCATACGCTTAATACAGTGTATAAAGGGCTGGGAGGTTTTGTAACAGCATTTTATCGGCTGTTGTCTGAATTATTTTAAGGCACACAACTCGCAAGGGCAGGCATGCTTGCTAATGCCATTATGTCAGTGCTGTGTGTGATGATGACTCAATGATTTTCAATCAGTTTCATTGTACATGTATGGTACTCATGTGGAATGGCATTCTCTATAGAACATGCAAGGTACAATTGTACAGGAATTTAATCAGACTACCAGTATGCTATTGGCAAAAACTATAAAAGGTGGTGATCAGCTGTTTTATGCAGCAGGATTTTTTTTTTTAAATCAAAATGAGCAACTACTTTGAATGTAGTGTACCTTTAAAGACATATTGATTTTGGAATTCCAAGTAAAAAGTGGGATATGTAGAGAGAAGGTAGCCTATGTTGTAGTGCAAAATGTAGTCTCTGATTCAGGCCTTTAAAGTGAATTGTTTGTAATCTATACATGTAGCACTATTAGCTTTACTGGTTCTGAAGATGGTACATGGCATCAAACTCAAAAGATGAAGTCACCCAGCAAGATTCAGTCGCAGTTTATGGTGGAATATATGTCACTCTAATTATTTGCAGTACTGGCCAAAATGGATCATTATCCTTCACTCAGACAAGAGCTGTCACGCAAGAGAGACGGTCCATAATGAAAATTTTCTCTGGAGTATAAACTTTCACTTTGGCCCCACGCATGTATTTTCCCACAGTCGCCCAAGATGGGATATTGTGACATGCATGATGGGTCGTGTGTTATCATCAACTGCTTCCCTGTCCCCACTTTGTTTTTAATTTGAGTACAGTAGATCAGCATGCTGGGTTATATTTGTTATTTTTTTTGCCATTGCCAATAGTGGTCGCTACTGAGCAGTGCCATCTGTGTCGTATAGGCCTATATGTATCATATTTAATACTACCATAGTTTCTGTGCAGTTTGTGAATTGTAATCTTCTCACGGGTTTTATCGACTTATGCAGTAATACTGAATGCAATGTGTTATAATTAGCTCAAGTATTGAGTGAATGTGAACATAAAGGAGGAATATATATATTTTTAATGAATGATTGAATAGATCACTGATGAAATGAATATGAGCACATTCAGTAGAACCTTCATATGTCAGGAATTCATGCGTATACACATTCGTATGTAGGGCCTACAGAGTGTACTTTCGGAAATTTGTATTACAAGGCGACACAAAATTACGCAATATCAAAAGCTGTACAAACCCAGAAGTTATTCGGTGAAGTGCTGTTGAATGGATTCTAGGAAGAATGTCTTTGAACTCTTAATCAGTAATATAGGGCCTACAATTAGCATGTAAGGGCAAGTCCAAGATAACACGCACGTTACGTATGGGACATTCAGAGACTTTTATGACCTGAAAAATAGTGTTAATGGCCTTTGATCATATTGAACTTCATCATGGTGATTGATATCTAGAAGAAGTATAATCATGTAAAAAATGGAGAAAAATGACCTTGACAATTATATTCTAGAAGAGAAAATATGTGCCGTTACGTATGGGACCAGAAAAATTTTGTTTTTTTGAACATTTTTTTCAACCTCAAAACTCTCTGAAAGTATATCATTCTACAACTTGTAACTCACTGTGATGAAAGTCACAACACTCAAGATTATCACAGGTAAGTTTCGTGTCATTAGGCAAAAAGCTCTAATTACAGGTTCTAATCAAAGACAGACATGACGTGTTACGTATGGGACAGTTACGTATGGGACAGTTTGTCCCCCATTCATTTAGTGTGTGAAGAACCATGTTTATGGGTATTTTGCATAATTATTAAAGTAGAATCAGTTGAAACTACTCAAATACTGGTCCAGATTGTCAAGGAAACAATATTCCCCAAATATTCACCATCATAATCATATTCAATCATATTTTTATATTTTTATGACCAACCTGGGTGTGCATGCCCTTTGTCCCCCATTCGTTTAGTGTGTGGAGAAGCATGTTTATAGGTATTTTTGCAATATGATTTTGCAAAATACCCATAAACAAATTTTTGCATAATTATTGAGGTGGAATCAGTTGAAATTACTCAAGTTTATACTGATCCAGATTGACAAGGGAACAATATTCCCCAGATATTTACCATCATAATCACATTCAATCATATTCTATATTTTTTATGACCAACCTGAGTATGTATGCCCTATTTTTATCAGGATAGTTACTACTGAAAAATTGAATACCTGGTAGTTTAAAGTGTTTACTTCCATTGATGAAGGGCAGTTTGCCATTTAGACTCAATAAAAAACTTGACACAAGAAATATTAAGTTTAATAAATAAGCAATACCTGCTGCGTGGAACCCCAGTGATTGAGTAGATATATGATGTCTGTCTAGCAGTCAGGTCATTGATTCGAGTCACACCTCAATATGTATACCCATGAATTTTGTTGTGGCTGCTACTGAAAACTGAATAAGGACAATTTGTGTATTACTTGCAATTAAAAAAAAATCATTTTACTTTTTTTTTCTATATATATCACAACCATTTCAAATTGGATCTCCATCACATAAACTTTGAATTCCTCTAGTCTTAGGATTTTATGCTCTTAAGTAATTCATATAATTGGTTTCCATCTCTTTAAATGTTGAAAACTGAATCCCCATTTCTACAAAAACTATACCATCCCTTTAAAGCTGAATTTTCATTGTGTATTTTGCCATTTTCCCCTCCCCTTTCTGAAAATTGTTTCAGTCAAGTTCATGTATTGTTTCAAGTGTCTATAACTCAAAAGTAGCTACAATGTTGGGATGCTTTCTTCAGGATGATTGACCATTTGTGTACTTAGAGACCTTCCCAGCTAGCTACATGCATTCACATGCAATATGTATGAGGATGTCCCATACGTAACGCATTTGTCCCATACGTAACATTATTTCAATGCCTAATAAAAAATATTTCTTTTACTTTTTTTTTCTTTTTTCTCTGGTATTTAATTTCTCTAAACAATAAATTAGAACTTTCCAAAAGGGCATTAAAACAACCTTAGCAATTTCAGAAAAAACCTAAAAAAAGGACCTCATTTTGTTACGTATGGGACATCTCATGATAGGACACGAGCTAATTTGCATGATCATTTGCATAATCCCTAAATTTTAATACCAAGTTAAACTATGTGATGAACTTCTTATGTCCACATATTAATCAAATATTATTTGCTTTCCTTTGAATTGATATGAATTTTTATAAATGTCCCATACGTAACGCTGTGTTTCACATATAGGCAAATGAAGCCCTTGAAATTTGCATAAATTTACATAATATTTTTTCCTCCACGGAAATCAAAACTTCAACTCATAAGCTTCAAAATGATATCAAACATGTCAATATTGAGCAAAGATGAAATTTTGCCTTCTGAGGGGACCTTATCTTGGACTTGCCCGTAAACAAATTATCAAGTGAAACTTGGAAGGGGATTAATTTTTGGAAGGACATCCAAGCTACCATGTACAACATGTGCTTGCGATTGGCTTTCAGACTGGTCGAACTTCAATATCAAGGCAAGTCATTGTATGTACGTCTGATAGTGATAAATACCAGCCATGAAGGTGGCGAGGAATAGGGTAGAGTTATTGCTTCTTCGTGGAAAATGCAGCGCGAAGGAGCAAGGGGAGAGAGAGAGAGAGGGCAGGAAAGAAATAGATAACATATATTCATGTATTCCACCCATGCTTCTTGTGAGAGATTGAACTGCCTCCACAATGTGATATAACAATACAGTGTATATTGCACATAAGAATATAGTGAGCCATGCTGTAACCAGATACCAGTACTGTACTAATGAATAAGATACAATATGTGTATGTAGTAGGCACACAGGTGGAAATATGGTTTTAGAATTGTTTGCAAGTATATTATCATCTTGCACCATATTGGACCAGGAAATACACGAGACAAGATCATTTCTTACAAAGAACAAAATTAGAAAGAAAGAAAGAAATATACTGTAAAACGAGGAATTTTCGCGTGCATTTTAATTTCGCAAATTTTGCGAAATTAAAATGCACGCGAAAGTTCTTGTCTACACTATATGCATTGAATGCCAGTGGCAGTTCGCGAAAATTTCATGCTGCAAAAAAGGCCGTCGGCTCCAATTCGCGAAAAATTCATGCCGCGAATATATCATGTTTTACAGTACATGCAGATCAATGGTGTAGCTTCAAAGGCATTGCATGCACACAGTGGTTTGTTGGTTAGTGCTTCTTTTCTTCAAATCATATTGAAATATTATGGGACAGTATATGTGTCAAGTTGAATTGTGTGTAAAAGGTTGGTTCGATGCACAGAGCAGAGTATGTCCACAGAGATGTTTCACTAGAAATTAGCCAGGGGATGGGGAAAAAATGTGCATGCTCCTTTTCATATTTTTGGTTTTCCCTGAGATCTTTACCAGATGAGCGATGGTAAAATCAGTAGTGATATTCCACATGTACTTAGCAAAAAATATGAAGGATGGCATCAAAGGAAAATCCATTTTGGCAAATCTAGCTCTCCCTACCCCCCCCCCCCCCCCCCCCCCCTTTCCCCTCGAGTTGAATTTGCTCTGTATCATGGGGGGAAGTGTGTATTTGCTCTCTGCCTGCCCTGATCAATGGGAAATCAACATTGCGTGTATAATTTGGGAATACTCAATACTTGGTAATATGTGCATTGGGTGTGTGCAAGAGAATGTGTGTGTGTGTGTGTGTGTGTGTGTGTGTGTGTGTTTGTATTGTGTCTGTGTATTTGCCGATAAATTCAGTACTAGTCGTAGGAACTGTTGTAGACTGGTAGGCATGGTTTTATCATTATGGTAGTGTGCGTGTTAGTGTGTGTCATAATGGGAGCTATGTGAGTTTTAGAGGGCACTATGCAGTGGCTGCCATGTGTACGCTGCACTCCTGTATTGGACCTACGATAGTACATTGCATTGACTACACTATACTACTACACACTCCACTTTAATTCTTATTACTCACCCCGGTCACTGTGCATTACAAACAGTGGACAGACGTAGCATTTAAATAGTCAGTTTTCATACAGTACCCTTACTGAAGCGAGATAGACTTTATGAAATAACATTCGAACTGGGGTCAGTAGAAATCAGAATTTGTGTATCATGTGTGCTTTAGATATGAGAGCATATGTTGTATTTAATGTTTGTGTGTGAGGGGGGTGTGATAGGGGGGAATGATAGAGAGGGTTTTTTTCCTCCTTTTTTGGGGGAAGGGGAGGCACATTTGCCGTATCACATATCACATTATGTTCCCCTTCTGGATGTGACAGTGAGAAAATTGATCAGTCTAGGAGTATGGGGAGAAAAAAAAGAGAAGCGTACGAAAGTGAGAGAGCTGCCGCAGACAAAATACGATAGGTGGCTGCCTAATTAATTCGGTATAATGTTCCCCGTTGCCGCACGTTTCATTCGGCGCATTCCTACCTCGTCTGTGGGAGTGGTTGCTCTCATCGAAATTCCGTGATCTGTCAGAAAATTTGCGTGATAATCCCCGCGCATTAAAACGGGCCGAGAGCCGGCTATCAAAGGGGGCATTTTTTCCAGGAGGATCGCAACAGAAATGGCATGATATGTATATTTTTTCCCTCGTCCGTAATTTTTAATCGCGTTAAAATTAGCCTGACAGACACCAAGTAGGAGCAGAGAGGAAGTGCCGCTGATTAAAGTCGTCGGGGAGAGCCAAGGTTACGTCAGGTCTGCAAGCCCGAGGAAAAATGAAAAAACAAACAAACAACAAACAAACAAATCTCTTCAGCTGACATACAGCGATTTGAGCCAGAAAATATGCCGACTGATTAGGGCTGGACAGGAAATCAGACTTTTTCTAAAATGTCTGCCATTTTCATCCTTCCTGCATTAACTAACAGAGCTTGGTGGCATCGGCGTGTCCTTACGAGGTCTAGCTCCCTGCCTTGGGATTTCCCGCGAAGACGCAAAATAACAAGTGATGGTCATTACTTATGTATGCAGCTCAGTGGAAGTGTTTCAGGAAATTGAAAGATAAAATTCAATGGAAACCATTATCTTTTCCAAGAACTGAGATTCAATTTTGGTCAAGACATTCTTAATATCTTACCTCTCTTCCTGATTTTCTTCTGCTTCTTTTTTTTTTTTTTACTCCACTATGGCTTCTGCCATACTGCTGTCGCTTAGAATAATTTCCTTTCTTGTTTTGTTTGTTTTTTTCCTTTGAAGAAGGTTTCTTTTAGAATCAGATTCCTTCCTTGCAATTCATTGTTTCTACGTACTTTACATGTGACATTTGATTGTACGTTCTGCAATTCCCACTGTATGTACAGAAATCTACTTCCGGCAATACACATGACTGTACATACATGTACCATGTATGCCTTCATGCTTTCAGCATGTTTGACAAATAGGGCTATCTATAATGTTGTATGTCACCATTAGGCAGATACATATCTCAGATTTATATTTGATCAGTTTTTGTAGACAAACCATGACATTTTTGTACATCATTGTTAAGGAATTGGACACATTTAACATGATGCTATGTTAATGTTGATGTCATAAAACTGGTCAAGTCTGTGTAATTAATCACTGTGCAGCCGGCCATTTCAATGGCTGTAACCACTAGTGTGGCCCTACTATGTACAGTTGTAGTAAACCACCCCTCATCTAAAGTCATAACAAAGGATGTGTCCACTCTCTTGGCCATGTCAGTGGCTGTGGCCAGAAGTGTGGCCGTAGTAAATAATCCCTCCTGAACAAAGGATTAATGTCCATGTCCAAGGGGATGGACCCATGCCATCTACCCCACCACTACCCCCCTTTGTATCACAGCCCCATCCATGCATCATATTCATTTTGATGAAATTCAAAAGTTACTCTGATATCAAACAGGAAAGGTTTACCTTTTGGAGGCCTGATATCAAACAGGAAAGGTTTACCTTTTGGAGGCTATATGTTTTGTACAAACTATTCCCTAGTTCGGTCCCAAATGTTTCATTCAAAAGAAAACAGGGAGTGTGTGATGTCTTCCAGTATGTTGAATGTTACATCATGTATAAAAACATTCCCACTCTAGCAGATTAATACTCGTGTAGTGTTTAGACTGTTTCCAATGTGACCGTTGTTGTGACTAGGCTCTATGTAGCATGGATTTAGAGACTTGAGGTTATGGACATTACAACATTTGAACATGCATGGTGCAATCCTGCATGTACTGTAAGACAAGAACCGCAGGTGAAGAAATGTTTGCATAAAAGCGAGACAAAACAAAAACAAAAGAGGAAAAAAGGTAAAGAGAAGAGAGGAAAGATGACCAAGATAACATCTAAGCCCTGTTTCTCTCTGTCATTTTTACCGCCGCAAGCATACTTTAAAGCAAGATACAATGTATTTTCATGGCATGAAATTTTCCCTAATTGCCACTGGCTTTCAACGCATATCAAGGCCTATAGTGTAGACAAGAACTTTCATGTGCATTTTAATTTTGCAAATCTTGGCTCTTGCAAATCAAAAAGCAAACAAACATTTCTGATTTTACAGTAGCTCTCTATAGAATGTCATACTTCTTCATGCAGCAGCAATATTAACCAACAATATTTTGGATCTTTGTGATAGTATCTTAAAGAGATAGAGTTAAATTTTCACGGTTTAATCAAATCAGACTCAGCTTTGAGCCATTGATTGTGCTTGGAATTCCCAAGGTTATAAAGAAAGGTTTCAGAAAAGAAAAAGGACGCACAAAAAAAAAAGAAAAAAAAAGAGAATTCTTTGACTTTGTCTGCGCCACCTTCCTTTTTTTTTTCATTCTATGTATGTGCTCTGTCCTAAATTCCCCTTGTCTGGGGCCCCATGCCTCCCTGGTAACCATGTGATCACTCCTTCAGGGACTCAAGAGGCCCTGGCTTTGCCAATTCCTGTCTCACCGGTGGGCCGTAACCATGGCGACGAGCCCATAGTGCCCACAGAGGTCATAAATGGGGGTGGGGGGGGGGAGGAGAGGGGTAGGGGGATGGGGTGGTTAGGATAGAGGAGGAGTTCAGCCGCTATTGGCTGTTGGCTGTCTGTATCCTGTGTCGCGACCACATGTTTGCCTGCAAATATTGACTCTGCCCTATTTAATGTGATCGCTTTGCCATTCCAACACTTTCTGGCCCTGTGTGGATACTGGATTGATAATAAACTAGAGGATTTAACACTGTGTCATGATTCATACAGAGTTCTCCATCTACTCTGTATTCAATATTGCCCCTGCAGAAAAGAAATAAATACGAAATAGGTCTCCCATATTGAAGAAAAAATATGGGGAAAATAACATGTCCTATTATAGAATGTGCGTGTATTTATAGGCCTATATTACTGTAAAACGAGGAATTTTCGCGTGCACTTTAATTTCGCGAATTTCGCAAGCGCCAAAATTCGCGAAATTAAAATGCACACGAAAGTTCTTGTTTACACTATATTGATTGAACGCTAGTGGCACTTTGCGAAAATTTCATGCCATGAAAAAGGCTTTCAGCTCCAATTCGAGAAAATTTCATGCCGCGAATATATAAAGTTTTACAGTATACAGGGTGCGTAGTTGATCAGCTGTGAGACTAAAAAATAAGAGGTGGCATACCACTAGTGATTTATCATGCCCTCTGTGTCACGAAGAGTAGGGTATTGAAAATGTGTTGGGTTTGGTGAGCGTGCAGCATGTGTGGGTACTTCTATTGTGCATAATACTGAAAGCATGCTGTAGCATTTTCCACAGGATTTGGCTGTGCTGCAGCATTGCACACATGCCATAATAATGTGTTTTCTGAGCTTTAGAGCAGATGTACATGGTCTCAATTGGGAAGTCTGTGTTTTTGCAGGTGTATCCGTGTGTGTGTGTGTATGGGGGGGGGGGGGGTGGGTGGATAGGAGATTATATGATCAGTAAGCTTAGATGTGTTAAGCCTATATGTTGCTTTATTTACCAGGTTAGGTCATGATAAGATCTGGTCTGTTACATATCGTTGAATCTGCTTAACTTGTTTCTAGGTAATGATGTGCCATGCGTTTCATTCACTTGTAAAACAAGAAATTTTGGGGAGCCTTTTTATTTCGCAAATTTTGTGAGAGCCAAGATTTGCAAAATGAAAATGCATGCAAAATTTCTTGTCTACACTACAGGCTGTATCACTATGTAGTATGTACCCAGTGGCAGTGGTGAGGTATTACAGTTTGATACACCATGAAAAAAATTCAAATTTGAGTATTAAAAGGTATTTTGGTTTTCTGGAATGTCAATCCACAAATTAAAACTTCCCTTGTCGTACTGATTTGCACACGAGCACAGCCCCTCACAGAGATCAGATTGGTGTTTGTTCCCAAAATCTTCAGCGAGCCGTTTCCCCCATACCTAGCAGCTTTTCACAGTCTGTCTGCCTTGTTTTGTTATTGACACGAGACCCACATGAAGAAATAAAATGAAACAGAAAGAGAGAAAGAATCATAAAACAAATATCTCCCTGTCTGTGTTTGTCAGTCATCCATTCATGCATTTTTTATTCATTACTGACATATATTCATCAAGTGTAGGACAAGAACAGAATAGATAAACCTCCACTTTTGAACCAGTATTTTTATATTCATGGCTGCTTACTCCAGGATAATATCTCAAGAAGCTCCATGCTAGAAGGCGACTTCTGGGGGGACTTGCAGTAAATATGGTTTTTGAGGAGAATCCCAATAGATTTTGGGAAGAAATTGCTAATCATTTTATGCCTTGGCATTCTCAATTGCCTGGCCTTCCTGTGTTACATACAACCCTTCGTGTATTTTTGGAAAAAAACAAAACAAATCAAAGCCCATAATGTTTATACACACTGTCCAACACCCCTGGTGGCGAAAAGGTTTAAGCTATTAAAGATGCAAGAGAAATTGATATGACAGCCATAAATGAGACCATTCAGGATTTGATCATATTTATTATGGAGACAATTCAAGTAAGGTATTGTGCATACTGTGTGTGAAGTATGAAGGCATGGGCTTCAGTTAGAGTACGATCTGAAATAAATCATTATGCATCTGAAATCAATGATCGAGTGTCATACATTTTCTCCAACCAACCTTGTGTGACTGTGAAAAGTGTGCTGACTTTAATAGCCATATATGTGTGCATGATACGCCTGCATTCTCAGAGTATGTGTATGGAGTGATGGAGTGAGAGATTTATTTCCTGTCGTCCTCCGCAGCAGTGGGGGCCGACATTGAATGGAAATTTCAATATTTTGCTACAGCCCTATCAGGTATCAAGATTTTTATTTCCGTCAGTTCCCCCCCCCCCCCCCCCCCCCCACACACACACATAGGCACACACATCCTTCCGTTAACAAGGATACCAGAAGCATTGTGTAACTTCACTAGTATTACCTTGTAATATCCAAAGACATGACATTTGATTGAACCTACCTCCCTGTATTAAAAGAGGGGGAAAAAAAAGAAAGAAAGAAAGCCAGCACAGTGCTTGATGACGAAGTAGGCATACAAATGTGTTGGCGAAGAGATTTTTCATCGCCAGAGCGAGTGCATGGATTTTTTTTTTTTTAATGCCGCTGGCTCAGTTTTCTGCCAGTTACCATGGCGATATATTATATTAATGTGCAAATATACAGCCCTTCCATCCCTTTCCGTAGTCAGCCCTGCAGGCAGTGAGCGCGCTATCCACAGGCAGATACAGATATGCTGTGCCATAAAGCTCCTTAACATTCTGTCAGGTAAAAAGTGATGTCAAACTTAAAGGTCCTGTTTACCTTTGGGAGCTTTGATTTAAAAAAAAAAATAATGTTCAAGATATCACATTTGATGCAATTGTGGAGGTCTGTTGTATCATAAAACATCCTATCATATTAAATTTTTGCAACAAAGCCTAAAATATAAGGAGATATATCAGTATTTTTCTGAACTCAGATTTTAGAAATATTTTAAAGCGCTAATGCTGGATTTTAGTTTCATCTGCAAATGGCAAATTATGCCTTTAACACGCAAGGCCTGCGCTATCCCTACTTCTGCAGGTCTTCCTCTTCTTCTCACCCACTACCCCCCCCCCTTTTATTTTGTTTTCTATCCCTGGTTCCCCCCCCCTCCCCCATTACTAGTAAATGTTATGTCTACAACTGTGCATTCCTTTCAGTCCGTGCAATCTCTTTATTTTTTGTTCGTAAGTGGGAGGGTCACTCTCGTTTAATTTTCCAGGAATATTTCCCTCTGTGGGACTGGCCCCCACTGTAATGGGTTCCCTCCTTGTCTTCATGCTGGGATGCATGGGTGGAAAGAGGCATGCCTCAGCCAGGGCGGTGCACGCTCTGATAAATACCCAACCGCGGCAGCGGCTGTGACGTAGGAACAAAGGCTGCAAATTCTGTCTAGCCGTCTGCGGGTGTCGAGTCGAAATGGTCCCCTTGGTAGGACGGCCAAACCTGTGGGACATGGATGATTGCATGGACTATTACAGCACAGCGAAAACAAATTCATCATGTGCTATGTGTTGCTTTTTAGATGCAGATTAGAAATGAGCAAAGTAGCTGTGGTGTTAAAATTGATTCAGGATCAGTCGATTTGGTGTAAACTGGGAGTATTCAAGCTTCTGCTGGCAGTATAAAATTTTACCAAATGTGTAAGAAAACTCCACTTTTTCAATTGATAACATTTAATGCGAGTGCCAGTAGTGTAAATAACTGCTGCATTGCTCCAGCTAATTAAAGATTGTGTTACATGCCCAACATAGGTGTGTGTAATGTGTGTGTGTGTGTGTTTGGGTGTGTGCATGTTCAAAGATATAGGCCTTGGCCTTGGCCTTACATGTAGGCCTACATAATTACTGGTATCTTTAATTTGTCTGTGCACAATTTTATGTACTTCTGATAGTGAATATTCTCTGGATGTAAAATCAACACAAAAGGCAGTGCAGTGTAGTTGTCTTTGATTTGATTGTTTTTAAACATGTGACTAAGGTAAAGAAAATTACTCTGAAGCATAGCTCGTGATATCAGTAGTATAATAGAAGGTGCAATCGTCAGGTGACGTCTGTGAGAGAATACTGGTACAATTGGTAGCAGAAAGTCTTACTGTTGTACAACGTACACTGTACACTTTTGGAATGTATTGTGATGGTAAATAATGAATCGCTGGTTGAGTTGGAGACGGAATAGGAATACATTCTTTCTCATTGTGTACTGTGGGATTAGTCAGGACAATGTGTGTCTGTGGTCTGTCTGTGGAGTCACGGTGCTCAATCATACAGAGTCCGGTTTCCTTGGGATGAGGTTGCACGCTGCAGTCATTCACACATGGTCCTACTTTTTGAGGCATAATCTGCACTATTAACGCAAGGCCCACCAAGACACTTCTAGCTAGTCCTTCTCAACCAACTCCCCCCCCCCCCCCCACTTCCTCTGTGTCAATCCGCCTTCATGATAAGAGCCCTGTTCTAAACTGGTAAGGTGTTGGACTGAGTGAGAACGTACTCGGGTGACAAGATGGGGGGGGGGGGGGAATGACGAGGGTTTGAATCACATCAGCACCTGCTGAGCTGAAGACAGAAAAACGCATTTCTTCCTCCTTTGACAGTGTGTGCCATTGCTGTTCGTCATCTGTCTTTACTGGCAAGTTCACGCCGTTGTCGGCAGAACGGGATTGACTCGTGACACGGCCCTGTATGCCTGTGTGTGAGGGACGGAGCGACGATGACAAAGTTGTCTTCCGCGATAATTTGCTGTCCCGTTTTCGCCTTTCTATTTGTGTTGCGTTTCCATTTGCACTGAACGGAGGATTTCGTCTGGTGGTGCTAGACGAGACACGGGGGAAATAGCAATTACTGGGTGAACTTTATTAATATGTCACATGAAACGAAGCGCCTGCCATAGATGGTGCTGTGGGACATGTGTTAAAAATATTGCTGTCGTTGCAAGCAGGCTAATGTAGGAGGAGTTCCACGTAGAATTTTTCGGATGTTCCCGTGTGCTTGCGGGAGACGGGGTAATGAGATTAATACATGTTCTTGCAGACCTGCACAGACGGTGTGCATGCTATGGATCCATGCATTTATTTTCTGTGCATACCTTTTATCTACCAGGCAATATTTATTAGATTGCGGGATGCGTAAGTTTGGCAAATTACGTTACCTCACCGTAATGCATTCTGTCTCGACCCTTGTTAGCCAGAAATTGGATGTGCTTTAAAATTACAAGGAATTTAGTTCTGCTCTTAAGATATTAGATTGAGATTATCAGAGATGTAATGGAGGCACAAGAACTGACTGCAATAGCGAGAGCAAGTGAGAGAGAGAACGGAAGAAGAAAAGAAAGAGAGAAAGAGAAAATCAGTTCTATATTTATACATAGATGGATTATGAGTGAAGATGATAGAAATATATCAGTAACAAATGAATAAAAGTATCTTACCCAGTTTGTTTTTTGTAGGGGGAAGATAATTAAAAATCCGAAATCAAGCAAGAAATGGAAAAGGTAGAACAGATACAGATCAAAGATTCACATCTTGGGTTTTCATGATGAAGACAAAACATAGACAAATCCAAATCTTGAAAGGAAGCCTACCACCTTAGGTGCAACCTCCCCCCCAAAAAAAATAAAAAATAGAAAATAAAATGTAGGAAAACATATACAGCACTTTTAGATTGTGCTGTCAGTCATTCATGGTGTGACAACATAACCAAAGAAGAAGAGAGGAAGAAGAAGAAGAAGAAGAAGAAGAAGAAGAAGAAGAAGAAGAAGAAGGAATGAAAGATTCATGGAGATGAAAGAGAAAGAAAGACAAAACAGAAGAAACAGGAGGAGAAAGAAGATGGAGAATACTGGCTGGAAGACCGCATCATCAAAATGGGTGTGGCTCATCTCCCCATCTCCCCGTCTCCACAGGTTGGTCGGTGCATCATCCCTCTTTCTCTTGCCTCCTTCCTGGCACATTGGATATCAAGTCAGCCAAATTTGATATTGCCCTCCGTGTGACCCCGAATTATGCATTGTGTGCTGGGCTGGCCAGCCACGGTTCTTCACTCCTCTCCTGCCCAATGCAGCGTGCGTTGTGTGCGTGTGTGTGTGCGTCGACGACGGACCACGACGTCTAGGCTCTCGGATGAATTCACCTGCAGTGATAGCAGGCAGCACACATGTCATCTGTGTTCTTGGGGGGGGGGGGGGGGAGGAGAAAGGTTCTTCCTTATTCTCTGTAGATTTTTCATGTCTTTCCTGACAAGGAGTAGAAAAAGGGGGGGTTGGGAGAGGGGTATGACCAACCTGCCGATTGGTCATGCGATGATTCATCCGTCAGACCCACGGCCTTGGTTTGCCGACTTGACCCAGTAAACTGAAGCCACCTTCTTCAGGTATTGGGCCATTTATCGCCAGGTGACTTGAGCAATGCTAATTCTCTCCCTCCTAGATGCCAGTATCCACGTCGTCATCTTGGCATTCGAGGTACCCTGCCTCGCATATTTTGTAACCACTGCATATCCCGTGTCAACTGTAGGATGTAGAAATATGTCAGTGCCCTTTTACATCCACCTGAAGGAGATTCAAATGCCGAGAAAACTGAGATTGATGAAATATATTTTCATTATATTAGGGGAACAGTATGTGGCATCTGAAATTTAGAATGTACAGGATGGGGGGGGGATTAACAAGAAATGTTGCAAAGTGGGCATGAAGTCAGAGAAGAAGATGAAAGCATTTAATCAGATAAAGTTGCAGTAATGTAATTTATCAGTATGTCATGCAAATATGATGATAGTTTGTTGAGAGATATCCGATGGAAGGTTTTTGTTTTTCTGGAAATGATACTATGAGTTATAGTACAGCATCCAGCTTTGTTGATACATGAGCAGAGCTATGTGATTGAAAAAAAAAAATGCCTTCTTTTTTTTAAATTCTAGATAACAATGACTTAAATGCACTCCATTCCTCCAGAGGAAAGTCACTACCTTTCATTGAAAAGTCAGGAAAATGCTCAGCCAGCATTTGGGTGTATAAATTGCAGTATCTTCTTGATAAAGCAATGCTCCAATATATTCTGTCAAGGCCAAGATATGATATTGATGTGGAGCAACTCTAGTTGAAAAGTCACCTGTTCTGCAACAGAGCTGTCACAAAAGCCTGCATATTCTGCTTTGTTGAAGAAAGCAGACATTGGGAGAAAGAAAAAAAATTGTCGCAAAATACCCAAGCCTTCATACATTTCCAGCGCCTGTATACATATGAAAGATTTGCATGATCCTTGATGTTACTGCAGAGACACATGCATCGAAAATCCCTCCCCCCCCCCCCCCCCCCCCCCACATTACGCATCAACTGAGAACTAGGTCGCTCAATTGAGACGCGATACACGCTTGGTGCATCGAAGTGTAGAGGCATTTTCAATAGTTCTGTGTCTGTTTCTTCATTTGTCTATTAGTCATGCTCTGCCTGTATACCCCTTTCCTTTCAATTTATCTCCCTATTCTTGTACCTACCCCCCCCCCCCTTACATCTCCTTATCCCCCCCCCCCCCCCTTCCTTGACTGCCTGGCATCTTTGCTAGTACTTGGTGCACTGTACAGGCTTTTTATGCTATAGCCAAGGGGCTATATATATTATCAGTCTGCAGACACGGAGGCAGTGGGGCCCCCCTGAAATGTGATTAGTAGCTCATCCTAACTCAGTTGGCGCTGCAGGCAAATACAGCAGCCAAACAGCTGAAATGAAGGCTAATCCAAGAAAGAGAGAGGGGGAGGTCTGTCTTCGAACATGATATGCAATTAAAGCTCACACATGCCCGCCTGTTATAAGTGATCATAAAGCGCTGAGTTAAATCCATTAAAAGACATGCAAATATCATTCCCGCTTTAGTAGGCATACTTATATCTGGCTGAAACTAGTGTGTGGAGGAAGGATATTTAATAACCAGCATATAGCCTATAGGGCCTATGCCTATGCCATAAATCAGAAGCATAAATTATGTAATACTGAGTCAGTATAACAATGGAACTGAACTACACTGGACTCTTCAAAAGCAGTTTACATCAAAGGTCACTGATGTTTATAACTGAACATTGTCACAGTGCTCCCTCTCTTCATTCAAATTCAGATTACAGTCCATGCTACCCATTCCTTGTTTGAGTTGTCAAACATGTTAGATATCGCTGGCAGCAGTAATGTATTATGGATGTCTATGGCATTTTTATATAGGCCAAGGAGTTTGCAAATGTTCAGGTTGGTTGTTAAATCTTGCACTTGCTTTGTCCAGCTCTGGCTCAAAAGCAATACAATGTACAGTTGTATGTACAGTTAGTACACAACTGTATCAATAACCACTTTGAAGAGATAGGACCTATACATGTAGCTCTACATTTGAGACTAGAGTCATAGTTTCACCCACACTAGTACCAGTGTAGTAGTTGGAGCAGGGAGGTGGAAACATTCCACATCCCTGGTTGGAGCAATGGAGGACTTCCCATAGCTGCAATGCAAACTGGAGTACTAGTACGAGGCATGCATGGTAGAGAGACACGTGTTTCCATGGCTAGTTGGCATGCATCTCTCTCACATGCCCTCTCTCCCCCTCTTCCATCACTCTTCTCTGATGTCATTTTATCCCCCTTTCCCTCAGAGGCCTCATACACTGGTCATTCCATTCCATTATACACACACACACACACTACACACACACATACACACATTCGCACATGCCAAGCACACAGACATAAGATACACACTAAGACACACAGATGCAGACATACATGGGACCACATCTCCCCGCTCCCTTCGTCAAGCTACTCCTGTGCAGCCACACACCACGGCCAGGCAGGGCAGGGGTCGCCCCCACCGCCGAACATGAACATACATTGCCATAGCCTCCTCCCCATGTCTCTCGCAGCCCCCGCAGGGCGCTCGACTGCCGCAGACAGGCAGAAATGCCAAGTTGATTTCATTACGCCGCTCCCCGACTTTGTGCTGTGCCGACTAATATCGCCACGGAGTGCTCCGGGATGCATGCATTATTACGTGGGCAATGGCGTTGCAATTCTGTGAAACATATCAGGGTATCAGACCCTCAGCATCCCCCCCCCCCCCCACTTTCCTCGAGTTTGTCAGGTGGTGCATGTAATTAGGGATGAGGATACTACTGTTAATATCCCTTTATTATGTACCTCACAATATTATAAGTCCCCACCCCCCTCGGTCATCCACCATAGATAATGAAGAAAGGCGTCATCATATAGGCCAATTTTTTGATACTTCTCCCCTTACAATTCCTGGCTGTAAGTCCCTGCGTGAGCTGGATTACAAACTCCTAACCACATTCTCTCTGTTGACACTAAATAAAACAAAAGCGGGTTGTGTCCTTTGCATGAAACTATTTATGTAGTGCTGTATTAAACTGGAATGAATCACCTTTTTTTTGGGGGGGGGGCGGTAGAAGGTGGTTATTATTGTTGCTAAATTACCAACCAAAAACATTTCATAAAAAGTAGAGTTGTGTGATGAAATTGTGGCCTAAGTGAATTTCTAGAGTATGGTTTATGCTACTTGTATCCCTTTTCAGTGAAATCCAGTGAAACTCTGAAAATTTCATTTCAAAATGTCTTGAGTACTGTCCCATTTTCATGAAACACTCTTTATCGAAATAACTTCACTGCTTGGTTCCATTCATTATGCCTTCTTGAAATTGCATAGCATGGGAGTTGTCATTCATTGATTTTATTACTGATCCTTCCCCTCCCCCGTGAAGAAAAATGTTTAAAAAGTAAACAAATGAATAATAGAAAGGAAAAAAAATAGTACATACTTAAACCTGACAATTGAACGGCAGCTCCAGATAGTGCTTTGTGCCATCAGTTCCGTTGGCTATAGGCCTACATTGAAAGAGAGAAACGAGGAAAAACCTTGATGAGTGAGCAAATCATTATTTGGATGCCGAGGTTGTGTCACGGATGACCGGGGAAAGGAGACATTTACGGTACATATTTGGACTAATTTATGCCGAGCGAGCGTGCGTGTGTGTGTGTGTGTGTGTGTGTGTGTGCTGGGCATAGGAAGGGGCAGTTCTGGGGCAGGCATTGAAAGGGAGTGTTGCCGTGGTTATGACGAGAGTTGCCCCCCCCCCCCAATCTTGCTCAATAATGCATCAAGGTCAGTGGCGTTGATGGCTCTTTGATGGCTTGCTCTTTTTTCTTTTTTTCTTTTTTGCTGTCGTGTCCTCTACAAATTAATCGCCGATGTATCTTTCTTCCTCTCTCCCTCTATCTATCTATCTCTTCTTTTTCCTTTGCATCTTCTCTTTTTTTTTTCATTATGTTCCTTTCAAATTCTTCTGTGGCACCGTCTCTCCCCCTTTGTTGCATTTTATATCATGTTTAATACAATGCCAGCTTCTTCTCCTGCCTTCCCCTCTTCATTTCTACAGCAACTTTGCCTTTTCTTTCTTTTTGCTTTTTCTCCCATACTCTCTCTCTCTCTTCCCTTCCTGGCTGGTATTGAATTGGTCTGTTTTTCCCATTTTCACTCTGCCGCTGACACACTTTTTCTCCATCCTCTATTTTCCTCCTATGGTCCTATCTCTTCCCCTTGTTCGTCTCTGACGATGCAACCTTGCCATCTTTCTACCCTTTCAAAAAGGGATGATATAGTTTTGGTTGAGACGGGGCTGCAGGTTTCCAGCATTGTGAGATAAATGAGAAACCTTGTTTGAAATACGAAGGAGCATGCAATTTTTAGAGGAATTCGGAGTTCGTTTGATCAAAATTGGTTTTGAAATGGTGGAAATATCCAAAACAAAGCGAATGTAATGTAATGAGTGTTTGTTGGTTGTTTTTATTTCTGTATCAGCTGGTTTATACGATGTAGACGTACTTATAAGGCATATTGCACAATCCTTTTCATTTAATATGAAGATGCTGGAGACAGAGATCTTAAAGACACTCAGTCGTGGCGAGTGGTTTGTGCGGCACGGAGACGAACGCAACACGCTGCCTCCCCCATTCTGTATCAAATGTAGTGACCCCCGAATGAGAATAGCGCTGGCTCAATGGGTCAGCGAAAATACGGTAGGCTACAAGAGAGCTCCCTGTGCTTATCTCCTAACCCAAAATGGCTGTCCCGAGAGCTTCCGAATGGACGCACACTCTCAGTGCGCATGCGCATGAAGAGAGGCCAAAAGAGCCACGCGTCTTCTGGCCTCTCTCCTCCAGTCACCGCAGCTCGCGGTGACAATATTTGTGTATGATGCGTACACACACACGCACACACACACACACACACACACGCCGCAGCGTCTTCTGGCCTCTCTCCTCCAATCACCGCAGCTCGCGGTGACAATGTTTGTGTATGATGCGTACACACACACGCACACACACACACTTGTCTCAGTGGTAGCATTGTCCCACACGTTTATGGATATAGCACCGAGTCTGCCATTGCGCAATTGCACGCACAAACTTCGGTCGTTCGGAGTTTACGTACCATTAGGGATGGCGATCGGCTGCCTTTAAACAAGCATTCCTGTTCTCATAATGTCAATACGGTAAAACACAATATTTTCGCGGCATGAAATTTTCACGAATTGGAGCCGACGGCCTTTTTCGCAGCATGAAATTTTCGCGAGTTGCCTCTAACATTCAATGCATATAATAGTGTAGGCAAGAACTTTCGCGTGCATATTAATTTCGCGAATATTGGCTCTTTCGAAATTCGCGAAATTAAAATGCGTGTGAACATTCCTCGTTTTACACTACACATGCCCTTGGAGATTAGGAGTCTATCTATATACATGTATAACACCATAGCAAAACTTACGCTCACTCATTATATCACCACGTCAGACAATGTTTATGAGTATGTTTTTCCTGTACATTTTTTTCTTCATCATGAATTAGAGTGTTTTTAAATGATTAGTAATGATATCATATAGTTTATTTTTTGTTGTTGTTCTGAAATATGCATAGTCAATGCTATTTTTTATTTTGAAACCAAAACATGTTTCTTTGCCTTCAAACTGTGGTTTGTTTGTGTTGTTATATGGTGTGTCTGTTTGCGCATCAGTATGTTCGTACAAAAGTTTGTAGATCTGTACTGTAATGGTGGGCAGCCGTGCTCATTGTTGATTTGATGAAAGAAAGAATCAGCCGTGTAACCATTAGAGCGTGTTCGGGCATTACTTGTCATGGCTGAGGAAACTTGTTTTCTTTCTTATTTTCAGTGAGTTCCGCCTAGCGATAAATGTCAGATATTGGGTATGGGATTTGAAATGAATCCAAGCTTTCTTGTGCAGTGAGTGTATGCTTATGGGTAAATTACGCCTAATTTCTTATTCATAAAGTTTACAGTGGAGAGCACAATTTTTGCAACATGACCAACAACAATTACCAATATAGTGCATGTTTAAATGGTAAGTGTAATAAAGTAGACATGTATTTTTCTTCTTTTTTAATGGCCACATTAATATGGAGAATAAGGCAAGCTTGTGTTGAACATACATTCTCAAATACATTTGTATCAATTGCCAGGACGCATTCAGTACTGCATTACTTAAAAGTCTTGGTAACAGAAATTATGACAAGACCATATTTTATTCATGTACCCAGTTTACTGACAAAGAAGGGAGGCGGAGGATGAAAGAATTAAAGCGATAAAGAGACATTAATGGTCATAATTATGTCAGTGACCTCTTCAAATACTTTTTTTTTTTGCTCCCTTGGCTTTTGACAGCAGGAAGAAGTTGCAGACTGGACTTAACTGTAGTAGACCAGCAGAGGTAAAGAGTGACCGGCCGGTAATTTGTATTTCCCCCGGCCACAGGCCAGTCGGACAGTGCTGGGCATTGGAGATGAACCAGACGATTTCCAATCACGCTAATGTAATGACATGCAGAGTTTAGCGCGGGGACAAAGTATCTACAAAAACAGGGGAAATAGGCACGAAGTGATTGGACGGGGACTCGAAAAACGGGGGAAGTGGAGAGGAGCGCTGGGATAAGATGGATTATTCCATTAACCTTGGGGGTGAGGCTCATCGTCCATCACGTAGGCAACTGGGCAAAAAGTAGTCCGAGCATCTCGGCTGGCCATCAATCAAATTGGCAACGAGAAGTCGTCCGGCCAGCTGCTGCTGTGTTCTTGGGAGTGACCCAGAGTCTGTCTGTCTGTCTGTCTGTCTGTCTGTCTGTCTGTCTGTCTGTCTGTGTGGTGGCTAGACAGACAGAGGAGGACACCAGTGCATGTCCATTCGTTTCGGAATGCATAGATAGCCAGGGTGAGCATGGCAGAGTGGGAGGAGTACTGCATCTAAGATGTATAAGAGATCTATGGCCACACCATGTTGCAGGGCAGAAGCATTGGAGTATAAAAGGTATCAAGTAGGAGGAACTTTTCTGACTATGCATCTATAGAGAAATCCAGTATAAAAAAAAGAAAAAAAGTTTTTCTTCCTGTGTGAACCATAGAGATATGGTATCAAGCAATGCATTATTTTTTTATTTTTTTCTGTTGCATTTTGCAGGTCCCTTCAGATTCCCAGGCATTTGCTAACCAGCCCACACCTTATATTTTATATTTTTTTCTTGTCACCACAAATTGACAACTTAATTCCTCTCCATCATACCCTTGAAAAAAGCAACATTCCGTTGAAATGGAGATTTGGGGAATCAGTCAATCCATCTTTGTGTTTTCTGGGGGAAAAAAGCTACCACGACAAGCATTTGTTAGGCAGCATCATATCTATTCAATGCCCCCAGCAACATCCAATATGTATTGACAGATAGAGCAAGGCTTTGAGTTGATCCAAACATTATAATGAAGTGTTCATGTACTATATATATTATAACATAAGTAGAGAATTTTAAAACAGTACTAGTATGATGTATTCCTGCAAAGGATTTTGCATTCCTTTTAATTTGGTAAACTCAGCAGTGATTTCTTTTTGTGCACTGAAGAGCAGATGGGATTTAGTACAGCTGGATATCACGAAATGCTTTGTGGATCTGTTTGTCATGTTTATTAAAAAAAAAGGAAAGAAAAAGGAACAGATAAATCTGTCAAATCAGAAACTTTTGTTTTAAAACAATATTTACCAGTCTTTTTCACTGTGGGATTGTCATCTGACTTGCACTGCCTTGTTAATTTGTGTTGTGTGGAGATATGAAATTTAATTTGAATGGAATTGAACCGAAAATTCTAAAGTTATCGTTGTCACAAGTCATGTTGTTAGCCCAGCCCAGTGTAGGAATAGCAGTTTTGTTAGACTTTTCCTTTCCAGTGAAATTTGCACCTCTTAACGGTGTATTTTTAAGACCGTGAACCTCACCCACTTAATACAGACGGACTGCGAGGGGAAGGGGGGGGGGGGGGGGGGGGGGGGCAAGAGAATGGTACAAAGAATGCTCTTAACTTGAAGGCTCGGTTTTTGCAGCATCTAGAAGGTGCTGTTCTGTGGTCTGCAATGAAGACGGCAATTCAGCACTTACAGCCTTCGGAGGAAAACAAGGAAAGAGAAGAGAATTTAATCCTTTCAGATGTGAAAAAAAGCCGAGATGAGCCAGTAACCACGGCGATGCTGGAGAAAATGAGCAAGTCTGTCATCAGGAAAAGAGATGAAATTGAGAATGAGTTGTCTGCGGCAAGCCACAAATTCTCTCTCTCTCTCTCACTCCCCCTCTTTCACCCCGTTTTCATTCTCTCTTCTCTCTTTCCATCTGTCTCTCTCCATCTCCCTCTTTATTTTCTTTTTTTTTTAAGGCTTGAAAATCAGTGTTTGGTTCAGCCTAACTCCTTCAAATTGCAGGTGTGTTTACACATAATAGCACACAGCATGCGCAGCCCTTCAGCATAAGTTGTCGTTTTGCTAGTATGATATCCAGGTGTCGTTTCCTATAAGGATACACTTTTCTCATCCATATTTCATCCTGCCAGTTGTTGCTTCATTGAATTTGCTGGAGTAGTTGTGCTCTCAGGGAATATAATTTCAGAAAGCAACCATTTTTGCATTGCTAAATATTTCTGTCACAAGCTTCGTCCGGGCTGTATGATTTTTTTCCAGTGTGTACAAGTCTCGTACTGCTCTCCTGTATGTGAAGAAAGCTTGTAATCAATGTGTGGAATGTGTGCTGCACTTACAGTGTTTCGTGTGATGTTTGTGATTTATGCGCTGCGGTATTGGTGCGCATGTGCCATTAAACTCGCTCATAAATATTTTGCTGAAGTCCTTGTTAACTGCCACTATGATATGAGCGACGTGCACGCAGTGATATTGTGCTTGACTTATGGCAAAAGGGGGAAAGTAGCAAAAGGCGTGTAGTTGGGTGTCCGCAGATCATGGAGAGAAAGTTCACTTGTTTCTATGACTATGGCAACAACAAAAGAGTGCCCCGGGGCATTCTAGTGAAAGAGTGGGCGTTTGTTTTGCGTCCTTTTTTCACATGGGATGTTTGGTGTCACGCTGTTCCAAGGTGGTTCATGACGGAAACCCCCAAGGTTAGTATGACGTGATCTGCATTCACCAACCCTTCTACCTCCCTCATCTCACCGACCAACGCAGTTTTCTGCTCATTTTCGGCTCGTTAACCTCTTGATTGCCGATTAGTTTTCAACTGCGGACCCCAGACTTGCTGTTTCGTATTCATAGTGCAAGGACATCTTTGTAGGAATATGTGGATATGATTTCTGCTTTCTGTGCTCAAATTGGGTCACATCTGTTGGAAATAGGAGCAAAATCTTGTTGTTGTTTCCCTCTTTTTTTGCCACAAGGAGAGTGCAGCAAAAACATTTTGGGTTGAGAGGGACGTTTAAACACAACTAGATGATGTAACTCCCACACAGTGTTTGTTACCCACGGAAACGGCTCCGATGTCGCTAGGGAATATCGAGTTTGACGTTGATTATTTGGAAGGAGATCATCGCTCTCTGTAAGCAAGCATTCAAACCTCCTTGTGATTTGCTTTTTATTTCATCTCTCCCTGAGTGTTTGGTGAGATGAGGCTGTCAAAGAAAACGTATCCTCTTTCCCCTGTCAAGACGATTTGCATTGTGCTACGAGTTTCCATGGCGACCCCCACCCCTCCCATCCGAAAACTTCCAACCAGGATTGCGAGGGTTGCTCTTCTCACACTTCGTTCATTTGTGGGTGATTCCACACTTCCTGTTATGACACGGAAGATCCCTACACAAATTTATGGCATCCTCATCTTTTTTTCTTTGGTTTCTGCATCTTGCTTTTCGCTGCTTCTTCCCATAACAAAGGGGGAAAAAACAGGAATTCAGCAAAAAAGAAAGAGAAGTAATTTCTTCTCCTCAAGGTTGCCGTGTTTACTGTCCATTCAGAACTTTCATCCTGTCTGGACTCAGCTAATTATGCTCCAATTCGATGAAAAATAAGTCGCACAGCACAGGCAAATGTGATGAGTGGGGAGATAGGACTGAGCGTAAAAAGGCCGGTGCGTCACGCCGTGACCTCATCGGCAGAGAGCAGCATCCTGCTTTGGCCGCCGTTGCCGTGGCAACGTGTCCAACATTGTCCACTCTGCTCTTCTGCTGCCCACACAGTGTCTTGAGGGCTCCCCATCGCAGGGGTGGCTTCCGCTCGCTTCAAAACATTCTGTGTTTTGTGGCATCCTTGAAGGCAGTGTCACCATCTCACCAACCAGTTTCATCCCCCTTCCTCGCCTTGTAATCTGTAGTTGCCGAGTCTATCTCTTCTCTGGATATAGTCTCAAAAAGCAGTTAATAAGAAAGTCAGCTCAATATTTTCAGGCAGGGCAGAATAGAATTTAAGACAGGCAGGTAGAGTGATGAATGAAAATAGCCAATATTTACATCACTGAATGACTACAGAGACAAAGAAAGTCATGAAAATATAGCGTTCAGTATGAAGTATCAAATGCTCGTAATATATGTGATAGCATTGATTGGTGAATAGCTGTAATAGAACAAGAGAGAAAGATATTTAAGAAAAAGGAAGAAAGAGAGATCGGAAAAATTGTGTGTAGAAGGATGCTCCATGGAAGATGTAGGACTAGTGTTGGAGGGTAAATGAATCACTTGATTTCCCTCCTTCTGATTGAAAGATGAGAAAGATTTCCCCACTGCCTCATTTATTCCTGATATATTTGCTGATGAGGATTATTCTGTTCCCCAATCAAATTTCCAAGGGGCTCCTGGCCAGTGTTCAGTTTTATAGCGGACACATACAGAGGAAAATGTCTTTATGGAAATAGTTGGTGCAATACTTTATGTTCCAGTCAATTTTGCAGAAGAAATCAGACAGTCTTTTGATAGATATTAGCTAGTTCATGCACCAAATATGCTTTTCTTTTACAGTTACAGAGCTGAGGTCATCTTTGAAAAGGTTCAAAGTTCACACTTGCCCCATACACTCATTTGTGTGTCGGTCATGTTGAGTCTTAATACTGTGAATGCAAGTTTTGCTGATCGGTTGATAATGCGTTTTTCCTGTTAGCAAGTTTTAAAATTTGTTAAAGAAAAGAAAAGTGATATATTATTCATGCTTTTATAGCAATGACTGATATAGATATGTGCAGGTAATAATCGGCATTACCCATATTCTGTCTCAACATATCACTAAGTATGTGAGTCGTGATTGATGGTAAAAAGTTAACAACTCTTGCCCAATATTTGATTCATTCATACTGGACCAGTTTCGGTGCCTTCCACTCTTTTGCAATATCATGGATAAGAGTATTTTCATTTTACAAAATCTTACCTATCTCCCGACAAAAAAATTAGCGTGTTGTTATTCCTTGAACGATGTTTCAGTTGAGCTCAAAATTTGCATACTTATATTCGCAAATTGCCATACCCTGAAATATTCCATGTTTACTCTCTTTTACGCTCAGTTTTCTAGTCCAAGTCTCCTATAATCACTCCCTTTCTTCGTATCCCGTAATTGGAGAGGAATTTGCAGTACATGCTGCCAATATCTTCTGTGTCAGATATTGACAGAAATAATGCATTATTGCTGCTTTCATAATTTCATGCAAATAACAAACATTATCATCCAAATCCTCTCGTCAAACCCACTCGCGCATCGCCAGCAAAAGAAAAAAACAACAATTTGAAGTATTAGATATTTTCTGGGATCATGTGTTGTTATTGCATTCATTTGTTTTGTTTGCTTGCTTTCAGTGAAATGCGCAGCGAGTGTGGACCGCTCCCCCCTCTCACATTTCCCAAGGATCTTTGGTGGTTTTAGCTTTAAGTGGTTTCTAATTCCAGCGAGGGGATTATACTGGGGTTGTTGCTCGTCAATTGAAATTCATTACAAAAAACAATCCCGCCGATTCTGAATTCTGCACGTAGTGATAGGCAGTGGAAATCTTCACTTGAGTCTCCTGTTATGACACTTTTCTATTTAAAAGGCGGACTATTGAAAAACGTAATGTATGGAGCGGCTCTTTTCTATCACCAAGTGAATGGATTTGCAAGACTCGGCAGTGTTTTGTTTTTGTTGTAGGCTTACAGCTACCGTTTGTGGGGGAGGGCTCATAGGGTTGATTTGGTTTGATGATATAGGCCTAGGCCTATATGATAACAATTGCGAAATGAGATAAAGAAATATATATGATGTGGGCTAGTTTAATTTCATTTCTTTCTATTTCGACACGGTACAGGACTCGGCCAATGGCTATTTTTTTTTTTTTTCCGGTCTGTAAATGAAGTTTTGTCTTGTAAGTTGTATGAACATGATAATGTGCATCCCATTTACACCAAACATTCTATTACAAGCAAGAAGAGTATGTAAGATTTCATGCGGGATGTCTCTTGGAGCTGCATGTATGTGGCGGATTCACCAAATGTCAGTTTTATGAAGACTTGGTAATGAAGACAGGGAGAGAAGTAAGTCCACTTCTGGTGAAGAGCACCCCTACCCCATCCCCATCCCTCCCCCAATCCCATCCCCCCCCCCCCCTCTCCCCAATCATTCCTTGTAGGTTGCATACCTTCTGCCTTAGGATGCATCTCTTATCCCCCCCCCCCCCCATGACTCCCCTCCCCCCCCCCCCCCCCAACTCCATCCTTTTCTTCCCCGTACCTCTCTCGCCTCAACGTTTTTCCAAGCAGTGAGGTGATGTCCTTGGTACCGCTGGCCATTCACCCTTCCTCCTGGATGAGCCCTTTACATTCCGTTCCTTTCCCCCATCAATTTCCCCCCCATTTCGCCTCTCTGTGTATTCATGGTATTGCACGCTCTCTCGCTATTATATCGCTCTCCCTTTCTATCTTTCTGTCTTTCTCTATCAGTCTTTTTTGCAGCTTTCTATTTTTCTCAAGAGGGGGAATTTTTTTTTTCTTTTTGTTGGCAGTCAGTCACTAGGTGTTTTCAGATTTGCCGCGAGGATGTTTGCTGTAGCGAAAATAATGTTCATGCTTATTAAATGAAGTTGCAAGTTAGGGATTAAGTGAGGGGGTGAGGGTGGGGAAGTCGAGGATGGATATTGGAATAATGTGGGGTTTTTTTTCATCCATAATCTTTCGTAGTATGAGGTAGGGTGATAGAGGGAAAGGAAGCACAAAGTGATGATGACGAGAAGCCAATTGCTTTAGTGTACATATAAAATAGTGTCTGTGGAATGCAGCTCTAACTCTCAGAATTCAGCATGTGAGAAAGAGTACTACAATGTAGCAGTGGTGGTTAGATGTGTCTTATGTTGTAGTAGTGTGCACATTGGGAAATGATGAGATGGATGGAATCCACAAGGACCATGCCCCTTTTACATCCCACATACACTGTAAAAACATCGGTGTTAGATTTAACACCACGGGTGTTAAATCTAACACCCATCAAACTTCAATAAAGGACCACACCCACAGGTGTTAAAAATGCACTGTGATGGTGTTGAAAAGTGTTCACCTGACACTTCGTGGTGTTAACTTGACACTGTACCTGGTGTTGTTTTGATACTGTACTGGTGTTAATTCAAAAATGACACCACATGGTATTGATTTGATATTTGTTGGTGTTAATATCAATGGTTTAACACCCGTCCAGCTTCAATAAGAGACCACACCAGCTGGTGTTACTTTGGTGTAAATTTATTTTCACATTTTTTCAAAAATCTAGTATTTTAATGTAAAATACTTGATCGTCTTGTTTAAATTAAAAATCAACAAGAAGTGCAGTTACTAAGAAACTCTTCAAAAAACAGTTTAAAATTTGGAAATGACACCCGGAGGTGTTAATTTAACACCATAAATGAGCACCGAAAATTTAACACCAGCTCGGTGTTCACTATTTAACACTGGACTTTTTGCAGTGTAGAAATCGGTTTGCATTATGGGAACTCTACCATGCTTTAGGGTCACACATTGTGCCCATGAGATTGAGATGTGCCTGAAGCAGGAAGTTGGAATGTGTCGCTTTTAGGGGTCACTGCTGGGAAAATACTTACCAAACATCCGGACAACATAAGGTCCGGTGATGCCATGAATGTACTCTTGGGCATATTTGTATGTTGGTGTGTGTGACTGTGTGTTTGTTTGTATATGTTTATGTCTCAGTGTATGTGTGTATGTGTGTGTACTTGTATACATGTTTATGTTTGTATGTTTGTAAATGTTAAGGGAATTCAAGGTATACAAGGAATGGGGTGGGGTGTGAAAAAAGTGGATGGAGAGGGAGGGGGGATTGGTAGAATCAACTCTCAGGTACAATGCAAGTCACGAAATGGGAAGATGACTGAATCACTGCTAGAGAACGTGGGGGGGGGGGTGGAGAAGGGGGGGGGGGGTGGAGAAGGGATGGGGCATGTCTCCAAGAGCCAGGCAGCAGGAAACCCCTGTGGCCTGAATAGTCACGCAACGAGCCGTTCAGCATGGCCGCGCAGCTGTAGGCCTAATCATTAGGCCCAGTCAGTCGTTGTAGGCTGGATATCAAGACGTAATACACATCGAATACAACATCACTTTATTTCATGCCACCACTGGTGTTCTCATAGAATAAAGTGCACACAGAAAGAAGGACTATCACCAAAATTTTATATGCATATTGCAAGATTCTTGTTACGGAAATATATATTTCACAATGCTTTTCATACAGTTTTCATAATGCCAAGAATCTTTTCAATATCATTGCCCAGTCACACAGAAATTTATCAAGAATATATTATTGTGACAATTTCAACATTTTTTTTTTCTGCCAAATAGGAAAGAAAGAAAAAAGCCACACTTGTATTGTCAGGTTTAGTGTCACACACTTCTGTGAATATAACATTTTGTCATTTTCTGTACAAGTTTTTTTTTTTTTTTAAATAGTGATTGTGCAGGTCAATCTAAAGTTTCCTGTGATGTTAATAATAATCAACCTGCTAACAGGTGTATTAAGGTCAAACTGTTGGTCAGTGCCTGAGCTATTCGTTCACTTTGAATTATGATCATGCCTTTCTGGAACTTGGCAGTTTTTCATTTGCTTTTCTTTTTTTACTGGCAACAGTATTCATAACTGCCAGTTAGTATTCATGACTACCATTTGTTATGGTCCAAGGGGGGGGGGGGGGGGGGGGGACTCTGTCTTTTGTATGAGGTCAGTCGTGGCAACAGTATTTGGTGTTCTCACCCAGGCCAGTGGTCATTTGACCTTTCGTGTCCTTGGTGGCATTGTGAGATGGGTTGTGGGAACCCCTAGCATTTCAGAGAACTGCTCCTGGGTTGCTAGTAAAAGGTCATCAAACTTTTGTCAGCCCTATCAGTGCTGGTGCAGTACAGGATTTCTTTAACCTGCCCACCTCTCTCCCCCACCCTCTCTGTCTCTGTCACCCCCTGTGTCCTTTTTTTACCCAGCCAACAAATCTAACTGTACATCAGTGGCTGTAGCAGAGAGGGTTAGGTTGATTTCTTCCAGTGGTTGTCATGGCGTTACCATGGTGATGTTTATTGGCCCTTCCTGCTTCCTCCACGCTGGGAGAGCTATAGTGTAGAGGTAGCCAGGCCGCTTTATTTGTTTATATTTGACCCTTCCCCCCCCCCCCTTTACTTCATGTGTCGATCCAGTAGTTAATATCGGACAGCTTTGCCGTCAAGAAAACCTTGAAAATTGACCTTTTCGGAGTCCACAGTCTTGTCAGATTCTCGGCAACACTTCAGTAACCGAGCAACTCGCAGCAGGGGAGGTTTTGCTACAATGTGCATGTTATCTACAGCCATTTCAGGTCCATAACTATTTTTTTACATGTAGGCCTACATGATAGGCCTATAGCATTTAAAATGAATGAAGGACTTGAGGTCTGGTTGCCTGTAAGATAAATGAAGATGATATTTCTTCGCTGAGCAGTAGTGGTATGCATGGTGCCTGCAGGCTGTGTATCTGATTGAAAATAAATTCATCCATATTGTCTAAAGGTGCTCCTCTTGAAATGTTTAGTTGTATTTGTCGATGCCAGCTTCATGTCAGGTTTTGTTTGGTGCTCGATCAAAACCTGTAACTGCTTCAACGACGAGTGCGTAAATAATTCCTGTCGCCTCTCGAAAGTGTTTGTATCTGTGAAGTCCATGCGATTGAGAAACAACAGGATGACAAAGCTCCTTAATAAGATGTCTAAAAAAGTTTTGTGTTCCTTTTGATGTTATAGCTGCACCCCATACTCCGTACCTACCCCCCCCTTTCTCCCTTCCCTCTCTGTTCAGCTTTTGTGGAAATTGCCAAGCCCTGCAATGTCCTGGAAATGACAAGTGCGATGCGCTGTCTGCATTTTCCAGCTGCTCTGCATCTTCCAATTATGCTGAGAGACGATAGAATAAAGAGAAATTGTTTATAACCAGACAAACAAGATATTCTAGGAGTGAAAGCAGAAGAAGGCACAGACACATGTACACAAAAGAAAACAAAAAGCAAAACATGGAGAATGTCGTCCAGCTGTCTCGGCACCCTTGTGGCTCTGTCTTTGTTCGACTTCCTCCCCACTTCTACTGACAATACAACGACGAAAAAGACTTTGACGACTTTGGGGGGTTTAATTGCGTTTTTCCACGATCCCGGGAGGGGGGGACGGGACGCAGGCAGTCTCGTCTGCTCAGGAATAGCTCCGTCTGCATCGATTTACGTTAATTTCTTCTTAATCAAGACACATCAGAGGAGACATTCCATCGCTGATGTTTATCAACACGTCGATTACCATGGCAACCCCCTCACTCCTCTCCCCAACTCTGATCCGGCGGAAGGGCAACATTTCATAATTTCCTACATCATCTTTTTTTTTCCCCTCCCTCCAACCCCGGGGGGAACGAAAACGACAGAAAGCGAAAGGATGTATTCGTTGAATTTTCTTTTAACGCACCCCATGTACAGATACAGGAGGGATATTTGACCTATGGAATTTGACGAGGAGATATTTAAGACTCCTAATGATGCGCCTGAGTGACATTTGCCGCGAAAATGTCGGACTGGACATGATGTTTGCCAACTGCTGCAATCAAAATAGATTTGTCATTTGTTTGATCTCCTTTTGAGTATTATTTTTCTTACATATTTAATAGTTGGAAATTATTATTGTTGGGCATGTATGTGACTGATTCAGCAAACAAAGGGTATTGATTATGTGTTCTCAATAGCCTTCCAATATCTAATTTCCATATTCTGGTTGTGTTTCTGTGGAAGCAAAAGGGCACTTTTAAAAGCAGCACAAACCAAGAAGATATGCCCTTCTTTCTGTCAGTTGATGATGTCTAACTCTTTGCATAACACAATCTGTTATATATTATTAAGTCAGGACAAACTCATGTTTGTAAGAGACAGTTAAAGGGTGGAACACACAAAATAGAGTCTCAACGTCCTCCCGAAACTTGTGAACGCTTTGCAAACGCCAGACAGAACGGGAGGATAGGAATGATTAGCTGAATTAGTGGGGCAGGATTGAATGTATAGAGGGTGATGACATGTTTTAAAAAAAAAAAATTGTGGCCGGCCTTGACACATTATGAGATAAGCTGACCGCAGCCTTCTGTCAAAAGAACAGGTGTTTCCCTCTCTAGCTATTACACAGACTACAACAAGCCCTTCTTATTCTTGTCAATAGTGACATTGGAGGAATTTACACAACCTATTATGTTTACATATTAGTTTGCATACTTTCAGTGTGTCGCCCTAGGTTTGTTCCTACAACCCTATTTACGCTATTGAATTTATTCGTCGTGATGATATAATTCGTGTACATTGCAGATAATCGAGCAATGTTCTAGCATCATAGCAGATGTACAAAATAGCCTTCCATCGTGTTGTCTACCATGTATTAAATCATAATCCCAATTGAAAGATGCAGAGAGGGGAAAAAATAAAAGAGATAGCCACAGAAATTGGATGTTACTGGCATGAAAGCTGAATGTATTGTATTATTCAGATCTGCCAATCATAAAGTCGTCTCAAAACGTGAGTGGAATGTGGAAGGTAAGTTTCAGACTAGCCAAGACGACACCCTTATTCTGCACAGTCTTCCTGGTAAAATTTTCATTTCTTCACACATCTTAGCACAAGAATGCAAAGGGCTTCTTTGATACGAGAATCTTTATAGGCTGTTGAGATACATGGAACACACAGACATCTCCCCGAGATCCCCGTGGAAGAATCTCGGCAATGTTGACGGCCTCAAGAGTGGGGTCGCAAGTCCGAATGTGCACTCGAATCGAAACGGGTTAATGGAGCGACATGAGCTGCGCACATTCACACATTTCTCGCTAAACGCGCCGACCCTCCCGCTAATGAATCCCATCCACGGTGCTCTTGATGTGATTAACCTTTTGCCAACAACTCGTTTGCAGCCCCCAGCATCGGCTCATTGTCCGTCCGGAATGGGATTCATTAGGGCGAGGACTAATTAATGACGTCTCATCCTCGACCCGTCGCTCTTTGCTTTAATGAAATTACCCTCATCGTCCACACACCAGCAATTTGCCACGTCCGTCGCAACGTGCCCCCTGATGCGGCGTGACAAAGTCATTCCAATTTGCTGACAAATGTTGTCGAAATAGTTACCCCTAGATGTGTCGGCGTAGAAGGGGTGTAGATGGGAAAGCACTCATGTGCATGCTGCATCTCCCCTTCACCAGAGAAACTCACATAAATGCCTGCACATATACGAACACTTGAAGAGCCTCCAGACACGTAACGTTAGCCTGTTCTCTCTCTTTATTGGAGTCGAAGTTCAGTTTCTCATAATTTGCATCTTGCATATACCGTACTTTAAGCATTCCCAGCATCATTTTCCTCACTGTTATCTCAGAAAGAAGGAGTGAGGGAGAGAGGGAGAGGGAGAGATATTATTGCATATCATTGAGCACATTATTACCTCCATGAACCCCAAGCTAACCGTTTCCACATTTTGGAGATCAGAGAGATCTATGTTGGTGAAAAAAAACAACAAAGCATTCCAGACATGTAAATGTCTTTGGCAGTCATATGACAGTCTCGTATTGAAGCGTATTTGAGCAATGCTCAACTGGTAGGACGACATACTATCAAGGGGTTGGTTCTTTGGCTTTTCAGCATTTTATCATCATAGCAAATGTTCAGAGTTAAGCAAATATTCAATGTTTAATAGGCATGAACTCTATATATCTATGTCCCAGAAAGACTGAGTTGGCACATCTTTCTAATGAGTCTGTTCTTCCATTTTCTCTTCTCTTTCCATTCCACGATTTGCCATCTCCGTGACTGATCACCTGCCGCTCCCCGCAATCCTGGCTGAATACACATGACCGTTCAACTTTTCATCCATCTTGCCGCTCACAGGTAAGTGTCATGACAAATACTCAAATGCCCCCCCCCCCCACCACCACCTCACCCCACCCTACCCTCAGGCCATCTTGACTTGGTTGGTCAAAAAGGCAGTGTCCAGGTGTGTTACCTCATGAATATGGATGAGGGTGATTTGAGTGATTGAGTGTGTGAGAAGGAATGGAGGAAGGAGGAGGAGCCAAGTTTAAGGCTGGGAACAGTGGCACAGGGTGTGGCAGCAACTCATCATGAGATGAGATGATCAAAGGAGATACGGAAGTGAACCGAGGGAGGAATCTCCCGCTGTTCACCTGGACCGCAGGAGTACAGGAGTGGCAACGGTAGTCCCAACGTGCTCCATGGAATGCAGATAGTTAGGTTGCCCACAATACGTGCGCGTAGTTTTGATGATAATGTTGATGACACAAGTCAAGTGGTGTCAGCAGTAGAAACCAATCCACTGTAATATACAGGCAAATCTCTGTGATTTATAGTGTACAGATAACCTTTTTAGAGGTGTAATATATTCCACTTGACATCACTACAGGAAGTTTACTTTCCCCAAAGAGATTATCTCTCCCCCGCCCCCCCATATCATGCAGTGCTGAGAGAAAATGTTGTCTTGAGAGAACAATATAACTCCTGCTGTATGGTCTACTTGAATACACACTATTTTGATTATTGCCACATCTACAGCCAGTCAAAATCTTAAATTATATTACCCAAGGCAATATTTGTTAAATACTATATGGTCTGCATAAATATACATTAGGGCCTATTTCATTCCAGCCCTGCTGGCAGCAAATCAAAATCTCGAAGTATTTTAATACCTTTATGACATCCCTGCTTCCAATATAACGACTTTGATCCTCGCTTCTTTAGGAACACAATTGCATTATGACCCATTGCCGACCGGTATTTATGTAGACCATTCTATATTTATAGTTATTGCTGTCTAGAGGTTGTTATATTAAACCTTTCCACTGCAGACTGACTATAGCTAGACCCTGATATGTTCTGAGTGTGTGCTACATCACACAGTGGCACTGGATGATACTCAGTATTTGTACTGGCTTGCTGCATACAATGGGGGATGAGCGTTGGGGATTATGGACCATTGCCTGTACTCCAGAATGCAGCCATTGACTTAGGAGAAGATGGGTTAAATTGAGTTAAAATGGACCAGCAGGACACCACTCACACTAACCCATTTGATGCATTAAATAATTGTCTACCCAATCGTGGTTGAGAATCCACAGGTAGAGGTCGCTGCACTCATAATTATTCCGAACATTAAAGTGAACCCACAAGTGTACTGGAGATCAGACCCATAAAACAATAAAAGAAGAAAGGATTGAGTCGAAATGGGGGGGGGGGGGGGGTAGATTCTGTGGAGAGCGGAAAACGTGAAGGGGAGATAGAAAGTGAAGGAGCATGATGTCTTGCTGCAAAATGATAAAATTTGACGCTGCTAGAAGAAATACATATCCCTTCAGCTGCGTTTCCCTATCTTACGCTGCTTGTAGGGGAGATTTTGTTTCTTCGCAGGCAGCTATAGGCCAGTATGAGTCACAGACGGGGGAGATGTCGGAAACAGGGTATTTTTTTTTTTGTCCATTTTGTCTCTCTTCTCACTCTCGCTCTCTCTTTTTTCACTCGCCTCCTCCCCCCCCCCCTCCCCCCCCCCCCAAACCAAAGTTGGATGCATAATGCGATAGTGACTTGTAGTAGCCCGCTGTGACGGGGAGAACTGCTGTTATTATATGCTCAGAGGGGATCGAAAGAGGGAAATATTCCCGCTGCCATCAGTTTCTAGGAATTTGATGGCAAATTCTTGCAGACTATGATCTTGCTGAGTGTGTTGTCTTTGCGTCATTCTTCTGCAGACCTTTTTCTCTGTCGACAGGCGATTTTTTTTTTTCAAAATAATGTGACTAAAAAGCAAGAAGACTAAAATCCAACATTCTTTAGTGCATCATGTCTTTTATAAAGAGTCATCTTATTTTGTTGCAAGCTCCAGTGAAAATGTGGCTCAAATCATACATGTTGTCCCACTGCTTTAGTTTTGTGGTGTCATCGTCATTCATGCTTGATCGGCAAAAGATGCCCTGGTATCTGCACAAATGAAGGAGTACTTGTGTGCATCGTGCCATATTCTTCAGATTACTTCGAAATCCTAAGTGAAATGGAGGGAAGATGAGCTTGGAAATAAAATGCTCAATTTGTCCTTCAACAAGTGATGCTGCTGATTTCTGCTCTTCTTGTATCTCCAATTCTCCCATTCTTATTTTTTGTTCTTAATAAATAGTGAACTCTGACCGTATATATTCATACCTTCAGCAGCAGTATTATATCCACAAAAAAAGTGCTAACGTGTGTTGATTATGGAGGAAAATTTATTATTCCATTCCAGTTCTGTCACGTCCAGCAAACTGAATTAACCCAGTTTTTCATTGTTGTGTTGCCAGGGAAAAGAAAACCTAGAAAGAAGGACTGTTTTTTTATGTGTGTCGGCATTTCTAGTCTGGTGTGGCGAGGTTCAAATGGCAACAAGCAATTACTTCTGTTTCTATTTGCATTAACCCAGTTCTCGTGCCGTTTGTTCCATTATTCAGAGGCGCTCGGCAATAATCGCCGGCCTTACACGCGATGAGCGCATATCATTTTCCGCTCCAGTTCCCCCACCAGAAGTGTGAATTGTCTCGCCGAGGGTCTGGGGCCACAGCGGCAAACACAGACAAGAGCTTTTGATGTCTTTCAGGCATCCCTCCTCTCCCTCCATCTTTGCCCCGTTAGCTGCTAACCGCTCTTGTATCCCCGCATCCTAAAGTGTGCTATAAATTAATATGAGGGAGGAAAGGGTCTGCCCATTCGAAAAATTCTAGTGACCCGAGAATGTGTGGAATGATAATAATACACACTTATATACAAACCCCGTGAAACTCTGCGATAAGTGGCTGTTGCACAACTGGTGATATGGTATTAGCATTTGCTTTGTTTAGACATGAAAGATATGGCAAATGATTTGTGAAGTGCACAGGCGCGTGTGGATGTGAAAAATAAATGTTCAAATTCCTGGAATCCTTCTAGACTGTGCGAAATTTCCATTTCACTTAAAGCAGAGAATGAAAACATCTTTCATGTGATGTAACCGTCATCAATTTGTGATTTTTTTTTTTAGTGTACAGGCCTTACGGGGCCCCGTAAGCTAATTGTATGCCTACTTTATACTTAATTGTGGCGCACATCTTTTTTAAAGTTTTACTTCAAAAGAGTAGAGTCATGGGGAAAAAAAAAAGTAGTAAGAACAAATTTGAAAAAGATAAGTAAAACTATAAAAATGGAAGTGCAGTGGGCAGGCGCTCTGAGGACATTATCTGAATGTCACTTTACAGTTGCCATCAATACAAGTTCTTCCTCAGTCTGTAGGCCCACATCACAAAGTCAGTATTATTTCCAGCACTGCACATGATCAAAACATGGTGAAATGCACCATGGCAAATAAGGAAAGAAAAAAAAAAGAAGCCTCATCAACAAAGAATCACAAACACATTGACGCACTGTTGAAAGCTGTCAACCTCGGTATTATAGAGTATGTATCGCACGGTGAAGCAGAGGAGCTGCCGGCTGTACCGAACGCATTAATGACGTGAAAAAAAAAACGGGCGTGGGAGGTGGAAGGAAATCGTCCTCAATGGCCCTTTTGAACACCACTCGTGCAGAAAACGTGCTGCTAGCCGTTGCCGTTTTTCCCCTCTCCCGCATCATTTGTCTTCTCTCCATCACAGTATTTCATCCCATGTTTCCACTCATAAAATGAGCACTGCAGACAGGATGAGAGCGCATTCACCCCAAAAAAGCGAGATGGAGGGGGAAAGAGAGAGCGAACATACCCTCTGACTGGGGTGGATGACCGGCAAGAAAAATGGTAATCCCCCCTCATCCCATTCCAGGGGTGCTCTGCTCTAGCACTTTCCCCTCTTTTGAAATCGCCGACAAGAGCCGTAATAACTGGTCCGTGTATATTAATAGCAGATAAAAGGAGAAAACAATTTTTCAAAGAGGGCGAGAGTGTGTATGTGTGTGTGTTGGGGGGGGGGGGAATTAAATGGGAAGGGGATTTGGGAGTGAGACAAGGGGGGGGGGAAGGTGGAGGAGATTTGAAAGATAGATGAAATTAATTGATAGGGAGAGATTTTGCTGCGGACAGACAGACCGGCGGATCGGGATGATGCGGAAATGGCGAAGAGAAGTGAGAGGAAAAGTGGGTCGCAGATTCGCAGACAGCGATGGACCAATCCACGTTACGAGGAGGGGGGAGGGGCAAGGAGACAGGTAGAGGAACCACATAACGGGTGGATGAGGGATGATACGCCTAACATCGTCATCGACGAGAATGTGATGTATGGCCCGTGTGTCTGTGAAAATGATAAGTGAAACATTGGATAAGCTCAAAATGCAAATTTTCCATTTCATGAGTGTGTTTCTGGGCCTGAGTAATAATTGCTCAAACTCCCCCTACCCCCCCCCCCCCCCCCCAAAAAAAAAATCTCAAGTTATTATATTGTATTGACTGTAATTTGTCTGCCTGTTTGAATTCTTTTGACTGAAAATATCTGTACTCTTTGTCTTTTCCATTCTCATTCTGTTCATCCCCTTTTTTTTTTTTGTGCACAATCTGATTTGTCTCATGGTATTGCTTGGTCTTTTCTTTATTTCTGTTGTTCTGCATTTTGCTCCCCGCATTTTGGACTTTTACCGCACCCTCCAGAATATTACCTTTTCTTTTGAAATTCTCCTGTTTCTGTCTTCGAGCCCACCGAATTGTCTCGAAAGAAAGAGTTGGATGTGAGTTGATCCCGTTGGGTAGTTTACTCTCCAGCGATATCAGTCTCGCTATCTGCCTGTCTCTGAGCTATGTCTGTTCTGAGTTTCTATTTCCTCTCGATCCCGTTCCCTATCTTTGCGTTTATTTATACCTCCCATGATGTTTGACTCAGGACTGTTATATTTTCGCACCGTTTTCCTCAGTATGATCTCGTGTTTCTAGGTATCTCTAATAAGTCTAGACTAACTCTTCTCTGATGTCAATCTGTCTGTCTGTCTGTCTGAATGTCTCATTTCCTTTTGCTGATCTTTATCTGTATCACAGTTGGTTTTTTTTTTCGAGTTTTGTTTCACATATTACTTGGTAATCCCACATCTCTGTTGAGTTTTTTCTTGTCTCCTGAACTCTCACCAGCTGTCCTCTGTCAGTCATGCTTGTCTGTCTGTCTGTCTGTCCTCTTTCCATTCACACCCCCCCCCCCCTTCCTCTTTCCTTTGTTTAATCTCTGTCTGGAGCCCCTGGCAAGATCTAGGTCAACCCCCAATTTTTGACCCCTCACTCACCCATGCCCCCAGACTGGTCTGATCCAGGTGGCTGAAATAGGGAAGTACCCCCCCCCCCCCCTTGTCTGCACTGCCAAATGGTCATGCCTGGATGACTCGATATTTGATGGGGCACTAATGGCTCGCCTCATCTGTAGAAGTAGGTAGTGGATGATAGCTATGAATATTTGAAAGTCACACGCACCTTGGACATCTGCTTCATTCATGTACATATCACCAGGCCTAAATAGCATAAATATTTTCTCTTCTTTTCTGTTTTTTTTTCTTCTTGTTTTTGTTTTTCAGCAAAATTGTAAGGAGTGCAGTTTTGATAGTGATGGTAAAATTCTGTATGAGCATGTATTGAGGGAATTGAAGCAGTAATATTGCTAATGTTTTTGTAAGATAGTGATTAATTCTTAATAACTTCAGTGTGCTGCCTCTTCCCTCCATTTTGTGGCAGAGTTCGGCTGCAATCAGTGCTGCTCACCTCTTTGTGCCTTAATACCAAAACGGTGTGAATAAAAGTTTTTAACCCCCCCCCCCCCCCCATCAGTGTCCCCTCCCGAAAGATGTAGAAAAGTATTTCTGCACCCTACTCGCCTGCA